>NW_028279008.1:0-293320 GCF_059751315.1 Micrasema longulum
TATTACGTTAGACGGTTTAATCGTAAATGAGACGCGTTTTGTACCACATAACGTAAGACGGAGTACCGTGTGACGAGGTAAAGTAAGATGATAAAACGCAAAGTGAAGCAACGTAAAACAGATCAGTATTGTATCGGTATTTTCCCCCGATAAGTTGCTCCAATGTAAGACTGCATTACCGTAATACTGTAGGTGTTCTGATGCTAGACGGGGGGTCGCTGGACGGGGACTCTCCCAACAAGAGGCCACGCACCACCATCACAGCCAAGCAGCTGGAGACCCTGAAGAGCGCGTACAACAACAGCCCCAAGCCGGCACGCCACGTGCGCGAGCAGCTTTCCCAGGACACGGGGCTGGACATGCGGGTCGTGCAAGTTTGGTTCCAAAACAGGTAAGGATCGATGAAATATTAACCTTATGTGCATTTTTATCAACTAAACTCGATAATATTGTGAACAATCTCTTTCCATGTTTCCACTGTGAAAACATAAAAAGATATTTATACAATTTGGTCAAATTATATACCTAAGAGGAAACGTGGTCTGACATTTCTTCATACAAACGTATTCCCGTGTTTTTTCCCTGGATTATAGCACTAGAGTAATGTTTTTTTAAACATGATATAGACATTTACCATTAGCGTGTTTCTATCGTTTTGCTTTTTTGGTTAATTGTTTTTTATGGGAGATCGGACCATCCAAAAACCCAAAAAGCGCTTTGTTTTATCTGCCGTCTTTGGACGTACGTTATACAGAAACGATAAACAATTCTGAAAAACAGAGAAGGTCCCGATACAGAAAATTTCATTTTGATAATATTACTCTCTTTTTCAAAAAACAAAATCGGTTCCGTTTTGGGGTGCGAGAAACGGGACCACGAAACTTCAATTTTATTCATTTTAGTCAGGCATAATCTATCCTACGTGCAGTTGTCTTTTTCGCACAATATCGGGGAGGCATCTATAAAGGCGAAAAGAGAGAAAAAATGTTTTTTAAAACCAATTCAACAAATTTCTTTGACCCGCATATCCTCTTACTAACAAAAAAAAAAGACTTGTAAATTCTTCGCACGGTAGAGAATTTTTAGTTGTTATATCTAGAAAATATGACATGGCCGTGCTCGATATCTTGTGAAAAATATCTTATGCATTTACGAGTTTAATATATTGAACATATTTTTTCATACACACCTACCACATTTACTATTGTAATTAGCCTAGACTGTGAAAATATGAATGAATAAATAGTACTTAGATAGATGCACGTTACAAACACTAAAATAATTTAGAGACCGCGCTTTTTATGTACCTTTTAACGCAATTTGTTATAATTATTAATTAATCAAAAGATCTGTTGGCTGTGCGATCGAATTTAAGAACTGCACTCGGAAAAACGTATTATTGATCGAGATTTAAAAGCCTGTTATTAAATAATATTTATGTAATAGTATTGGCAACGTATCCTATAGAATACATATGATCTTATTTTTTACCATGAACTAAAACATGAGTAAAACCGCTTTACCATATTTTTCATTCTTCATTTCATTATTATAATTCATAATAAACTGTGATTAAAGCCAAAAATACATTATTGTTTCAGATTCTGAACCATTCTTTTTAACCATCAAATGTGTAAAAACAATATTTTTTTAGTTAAGTTAATCGCTATTTTTTGGGTTAAAATTGTTTTTATATTTGATATTATTTTGTTTTAATGAATATAGTGACATTCATAACAAAGTGAACTAAATAAAATGTATGAAAAAAAATGTAAAATAAAAAATATGTATATATATATATATATACCTACTTTCTAGAACAAGTACTTTAACTATCATTATTAAGAGATTATGGTCTAAACGGATTGTTATTATTAAGAGATTATTTTATTTTATTTTTGCACCGCAACAGGCCAGGAGGCCCAATTACAGTGGTGAATTACATCACAGAACACCAGGCTTGAGAAAATTTTTACATTAATTTTGTGTTCTCACCGGGAATCGAAAACGGAACCTTCCGTGCGTGAGTCAAGCGTCTTGACCACTACACCACGGAGGCCGCCTTGACTATTGCCTTTTAATTATTATTAAAATATTATTGTCTATTAGCGGCCTCCGTGGTGTAGTGGTCAAGACGCATGACTCACAAACGGAAGCTTCCGGGTTCGATTCCCGATGAGAACACAAAAATTTAATGTGATTTTTCTCAAGCCTGTATGTTCTGTGACGTAATTCACCACTGTAATTGGGCATCCTGGCCTGATGCAAAAATAAATAAAAAAACTGAAATTACTGATGTAAAAAAAAAGCAAATATTATTCACCTGTTAGTGCGCATTCAAAGTGCTCAGTTCCTTAAATTATATATCTATGTACTATGTACATAAATATCCTATTTGTAGTCAACAAGACAATAAAGAGAATCTCCTTATTCGTTTTACTTTAACTTGTTGGGATAAAACGTACGATCTTATTCTTTGTGTTCGAGAACAAAGATTTTCCATAAACATTTCATTGTACGAGGCGTATTCGGCGTCCCGACGCCCTTACAACCGTCCCACCATCCCATCCCTTCCCTACTCCTCTTCACCCCTCTCCCAGACACAGGCAACGCAATAAAAGCAGACGGAAGAAATGAAATGGGTGGGTTTATCGGGTACACTACACGGGTACCTAACCTAACCGAAATGACAAAATGGCGGAGAATATTGATTTTCCTACGTGGAAACGTGTAGGATTACGGTTTCACGTACTGGGATTATTGTTGAAAGCCTCGGCGTAAAGGGAATTAAATGGCTTAAAGGTGTATTGAGCTCTGAAGTTACGGAATACTTGCGAACTTTCTACAAATCCGGAATGATAAATTCAATTTTTCGGATAATCATGGAAGTCCGACATTTGAATAAAGTAGGTGCTCGTAAATTCTGACCAAAAGAAGTTCTTTTAATAAAAGCGATTAGTTTTTAACGCAATACATAAGTGTAAAAAAAATTACTATTTCAAACAATCTGAAAACCAAAATACGATCATACTGTTGCTTTAACTACTGTAATTGTTTAATTATCTGAAAAACACAATCTTATATTATTTATTGTTTCAGCATTTACTGTGTGGAAAAACGTATTGAATATTTATAATTTTTATATTTAAACCTGATGATAGGTAATTCAAAATACCTTAAACTAGTTGTGTTATAATATATTAAACTCTAATGTGGTAAAATTTACAAAGTGTTGCATTTGAAATAAATACATAACATTAAATTTATTTTTTTACAAATCATTACATTTATTTTTTTTAACGAAATAGTGGAAGGGACAAAAACAGTGACAAATTGATCAATGATTGAGCGTTTTCGACTCGGTAATTACTCTCGGGTGAAAATTCTGAAAAAGAAAAATAGGCGGAAATCCGTCCGCCTCGTAGTTAGCGCGTTTGCCATGACCGAGTTTCCGGGTTTAATTCCCGGCAAAGTTGTTACGAAATAATCACTAAAAAGGTGGTTCACTTAAACTTTTCTTAGTCCCTGGAATAACGCCTGCCGTGTAAGACTATTTATCTTACATCAATGTATATTTCAAATTATCGCTAATGCATTTGAACCGGGTTGAGGTCCGGTGGTTAGAACCCAGCTGTACCAAAACTCGATTCTTATTTTTTAGTATTGAGTCATTTAAATTTCGTTAGAAATGCCCCTTAAAAAATTCAGGCAATTCGAAAGAACGATAATACTTTATTTTAAAGGAGTACAAATGTAGTGCCCTATACACCGTTAGGTATGGATGAGAGAATGATAAAATGTATTCTAATGTCTTGTAACGAAAAAAAAAAAAACTCACGCATTTATTGTCACAAGCAGTAAATAGAAAATGGAAACAAACATATTACAACAAAGAACATTTTAGAGAAGTCTAGGCATTTACAGGAAATGCCTAGAGTTCAGTATCTTCTTCTCTAAAATGTTTTCCATCTCTGTTGTAATATTTTAATCTTAATAACTCCCCATGAGTTGAAACACAGTCTTTTTCTACGAACAATTTGACAAACTTGAAATATTGTTAAATGTTGAACATCATTTTTATTGCTAATAAATGTTTTTTTTATATTACAGAAGAGCGAAAGAAAAAAGATTGAAAAAAGATGCGGGGAGAACAAGATGGAGTCAGTACTTTAGATCTATGAAGGGAGGATCATCACCAAGACACGATAAACTACTCGATAAGGATGAACTTAAAGTCGACCTAGATAGTTATAGTCATCACGGTAAGATTTTCCAAAAATTATAGAACCTTCCTTTAAATTTTTCTGTAAATTCTATGCAAAGAATTATTCGGGAACTAGCTGACGAAAACAAAAAACATTTAATAATATTATTTTGTTCATCCTCATTATACTCGTATACGATAATGCAACAGCCAGTGTAAAACTTGAGAAGACAATAGAAAATGGTGTAAGGCAAGGAGATACAATATCCCCAAAACGGTTATTTGCTGTTTTGGAAAATGCCTTTAAAAAACTGAACTAGGAAGAGAAAGATATTATGATTGACAGTATTAATTTAACAAACTTATGATTCGCTGACGACATCGTAAAGATATCAGAAAATCTGGAAGACACGCACATGCTAAAAGAGTTTACAGAAAAGACAAAAAAGCGAGACTCCTTATTAACACAAGTAATAGCAAATTAATGACGAATCTGTTCCTCGGTGGTGCTGTAAATATTGACAACCAAATAGAAGTCAATAAATATAAGTAACCTGGCCAAAAAATTTTACTCTCCAGAGATAACCAGCCTGCTGAGCTTCAGAGAAGAATGGTCTTAGCCCACCTAGGATGCTCCCCACAGCATATGGCTATTTGAAGATCTTTGACAGCAACATCTCCCTAAGTCTCAGACGCAAAATGTAAAATCAATGGGTTCTTCCAGTATTGACATAAATTGACCATAAAAAGGTCCTTGTAGCACATAGAAAACTTGAAAGAGCCATGCTACGTATAAAACTCTCAGGCAGGATAAGAAACACTAAGATGCGTAGAAGGTTGGGACGTAATGGACGACGTTGAAAGGGTGGCTAAGCTAAAATGATCATTTACGGGACATGTTGCCAGACTAAAAATTCATAGATGGATTAAAATGGCAGTCGAGTAAAGACCTCACGAAGACAAAAGAAGTATAGGGAGACCTCCCATACGATGGTCAGATGATATTAAGAGAACTGCCGGTGACTGGGTGCAGGAAGCACAAGACAGGAATATGAGGGAGACTAATGTCCAGTGGTAGACAGAAATTACTGTATGAAGATGATAATGACATTCTTATTAGTACGAATTTGGTATGTTTTTGTCGTAAAGCTTTATATTAAAAAAAAAAAAAATATTAACCAATTAGTTTAGGCAAAAACGCCGTGACTTCTTAAGGAATAATTACAAATTTCAATTTCATCAAATTTACACGGTGAGGGTAGAGGGTAAGTTATTAAATTTAAAAAAAAAGTAATTAATATCAATGTTCCACAAAGTTAGTGCTCCAAACATTAAAAATAATAAATATAAATAAAAAATAATATACTTTTATTATTTTTGTCTTGATGGGTTGATCGATTCAAAACCGCTGTTTGAAAATACATAATTTAGTGCCATAAGCAAAATAAATCTATTGTTAAAATAAAAGACTAATAATTAGTACAAATAAGCCGTTTTCTTATTGTAAAAGAAAATGTAGTTGTACCAAGAAACATCCGCAGAGAAACTCAATCTATTGAAATAAATAAAAAATATGCAATATTTTTTGATTTTTAGAAAATATTTTTATCAGCGTATCTTTTTTAGCTATTTTTGATAGTTTCTAAGCGTCAGTTGCGCCAAAAAAAGTTTACAGTCAAATAATTGGTGAATTTTCGTCAAAGTGAACCTATTCTGACAAAAACGAAACAATGGATATTTATAGATAAAGCTCCTAAGTTACGAATTTTTTTTAAATACCAATAAAATTATTTAATTAACTTTTAATATATTCTAATCAAACCTGAAGATGCCTTTTGAGGCAAAAGCGTTCGTGAGTTTTGACAAATAAAACCAAATTTCGGCCCTTTTAACTAAACGAAAAGTCGAATGGTAAATCTAAAAGTGTAGCAATAAAAATTAAATATAACTGAAATATTTTTGACAGTGATTATTAATATAATTTCTATTGAAAGTGTATAATACTGTGTCTTATGTTTCTTATATTATGTTCTCATACTATTCTGGATTGTATTAACTGATATTATGTATTGTCACAAAAATGTTTTCTTTTTAGGCACCGTCCCAAATGATTTTTTTTATGACTTTTTTTAGTATTATATCTTGTTCATGTATTACATGTTATATTAATAATGATAAAAATAGAATTCAAAACTTAATCAAAGAATCTTATTTATATTTTTATCAAAGTCATTGACTTATAAACTATTTCTGTATTTTGTGGTGCGAGTGACCGGCCCTAAATTGTCTTAATCATATTTCTAATCTTGGTTTAAATCATCGTTTACAGAATTTTTATTTTGTTAATTAAAAATGACTTATCTACATGAAAACACCATCATTGCACATTATAATATACAGCATTTATAATGAAAAATCACGAATTTGCTAATGTTTTTATTACAACATAAAAAAATAATGCGGTATATTTTTCATTTCTTTCAGATCTCAGTAACGATAGTTACAGCACAGTCCACATGGGTTTGGACGAAGGGACTTCGCCCCATACCCGGTACCTGCCCGGGGGAGCGCACTCCCCGCCCTATCCCATGGGCGGGCCTCATTCACCGCCCTTGCCCCTCGGCGCTCACCCTTACGCCTATAGCGACCAGATAGTCTACACGTCCATAGGTAAATACAATCAATCCGATAAGAGAAAGGAAAAAAAAACATTTTTACCTACGCTCCGCATTGGTGTACCAATGACAACGTATCTAAATAAAAAAAACTTGTCCGAAAACCCTTACGTTAATAATAATAAAAAAACCGTTTACGTTGAATTTGAGAGGGGTTTAAACTTTAAAACTCGGTTCTTGGATATTATTTGTTTTTTTTTAATCTCACCCAATATAGAGGGGGGTGGGGTGATTTGGATGGTTTCGTCATGTAGGACGAATGGATGGCGAAAGAATGGTAAAACCGATATGTATGGTGGGAATGAAGGGCAAAGTAGGACGAAGACGACCAAGGAAGACGTAGCTTGATAAGATATACCAAAATCTTTAGTCTGGTCGTGTAAAAAGCAGACAAAACTCAAGGGCATGAATGCACGTGAAAGAAGCTAGGAATGTTTGTCAGGAGTGAGATTCTGATCGCTCTCGCGGCCGTAGAAAAAGCTTTTATCTCGCGTATTTACATATAAAATCCAGGTTAGGTTCATTGGTTCAAAATTGCACCTCAGGATAAATGTGGCGGCCCATTCTCTCTGCCTACCCCGTGATGGTGTTAGCAGTAGTTATTTATTTAAAAGTGTTTCGTGATGTTGTGTGTAGTACTGTAGTGCGTTACGGTACGTTGAATGAGGTACCTTTACATGTTTAAATAGAACTAAACACTTAAATTATTGTTGTATATGAATATTGCCTCATTCTCTTAAGGGTGTCGATAAAAATAACACCAGTAGCTCAATCACAAAAAAAACTATAGACGTGTTCAAAAACATGCTAAGCATTTGAGTGATCACAATGAACAATAATGAACATGCTTAAGTTATCGCAGTCATAACTCAACGCTTGTGTAATCTCTAAGTCAACGCTCATGTCGGTTTTTTTTGTTTTCCTCGTAAATAAATACAGTTCACTGGCGAAAAATCAGCGTTTACTATAAAAAATAATACAATATATTGCATTTGTAAAAAAGTAAGGAGTATCTAATACAAAAAAGTTAAAATTAAATTACAATTACTATGGCGACTGCTTTTCTTGACTTTTGGCTTGCCAACCGCCAGCTCAATGCAATAAATAGCACGATAAATAATAAATAAAAAAAGCAGTTTTAGAATATTTTCCATATTTACACCGGTGAAATTCAAATATGTGATTGCGCAGCAGGATTACACGTCGCAAAACGTAAATATTTTGGCATTTAATATTAGGTGTTCATGGATGTTCCATCGTGATCGCGAATACGATAAACAACCACTGTGAGAAAATATGATCACGTCGCTTATTAGCACGTCGATAGTTATTTGTGATTGAGCTACAGATATTGAAGATAATGTTTATTAGGTAACACTTTATTAGGCAAAGATCAGAACATTTTGTATTTCACATGTTTTCAAAACAGCTCAATCGATTTTATCGTTGCTTTTTCATTTTACGTCATAGTAAATTTTATCTGAGGGAATTTCCAAAACTTTTTATACGAATTATCTACAATTTTCATTCATAATTCTGATAACATTTCAATTCATTTTAAACTATTATACAATAATTTTATCTAAATAAATATAAATAAATTTTATGCAAATTATACATCATTATGTATATTTATATATCACTCGATCACTATCTCATACTAAAATCTTGTATTATACCCGCATGCATTTTTATAAAATTTATCATTCATATCATTTTCGTCTGAAAAGTGGATTTTATTATTTCATTATTTCATTATTCACATATTATTGTTTTTTTTTATTCGAAATGAAAAAAGATTTTCGTGTATTTATCAATCATCTGCGCTGTTTTTGCAATCACAGATTGATTTTTTTTTTTTTTTTTAGCCGATATCTGACTTTAGAAAATGATCTCAAATTTTCGAGATAAATATTTCGAAATACCTTTATTTCTCATCTGAGATGAAAAACGATATTATAAACAAAAACATTAGCTATTTTTTGCAAAATGATTATCAATATCGTAAAAGCATATACCGTCCATAAACAACCTACAGGCAGCTGTCGGTTGTTTTTAGAGAACTCAGTTCTGACTAACTGCAGACTATGTGCCTTGTTGATATTTTAAAATTGATCATCATCATTAAACCCTAATCCGCATCTAATCGTGCATAGGGCACTGAATCGGTAAAGAACATGCGATATTACTCGATCATGTGTTACAGGAAGGTAAGGAGATCAGTCTTACGCTTCGGTAACCAAACCAGACACTGTAGAATGTTTGTAGTATAAAACTACTTTAAAAACAAATATTTCAGGTCGATCCTGCCAGGAATCGATTCCAGGACCTCAAGCGTGGTAGGCGAGAGCACCAACCGCTACACTTTGAGGCGGACTTTTTTCCACTCGATTTCCTTTTTCAGGATTTTTACCTTAGAGTAGCGATCGAGTCAAAAACACTCCTCACTCAGAACTGTATTCTGCGTTCGCCTGGACACATACAAGATAGATGATAAAAATTTTCTGTTTGATTTTTAGGACATTCGGCCGCCGGAGTTCACGGTATGGGGGGAGGATCAGACCTCAGCAGCGGGTCCAGCCCCCCGCACTACCCGGACTTCCCCCCCTCCCCGGACTCGTGGCTGGGGGAGGCCCCCGCCCCCCGCTACTGACCCCGCCCCGGCCCGACCGGGCCACCCAACTTCTATAGATAGTGCGCCACACTGACTTGAACCAAAGACAACTAATCAGTGAAAATAAA
This sequence comes from Micrasema longulum, assembly GCF_059751315.1. NCBI lineage: Eukaryota > Metazoa > Arthropoda > Insecta > Trichoptera > Brachycentridae > Micrasema > Micrasema longulum. The sequence goes on from NW_028279008.1 coordinate 9,622, forward strand.
TAAAAAAAGTCAAATAAATATATCACGTGATGTACCTAAATAATAACTTTAGTTATTGATAATTTGGGTGAAGAAAAACTATGCCTTTTTTGTAAATACCTTATCTCAATAACTTCATTGTAATATATATTTAATTGTTATTTAACACTTCCACAAGAAAGCAGTTGTGTTCCAAAACTAGTCGGTATTATTATAATACAGTGATTGCTAGCGAAGTAACATGTCGTCGCCTTTTAAATAACTAAAAAAAATATTAATTAAGTATTTTTTTTATTCAACATATTATTTTATAATTTGAATTTGCCTTATTAATGAATAATTAAATAAATAAAGGGATTATTTTCGAAATAAAAAAACTGCACGCCTCTATTTTATAAATTGAGCTTTCGTTTAGAGATTTTTTAAAAGCGACGATATAATACAAATTGTAAAATATTTTAATGAAAAATATATTTTATTGTTTTATTCGTTCATTGTTTTTGTTATGTATATGTTTGAACACAATCTGTCTGATGACGTAACGGAAGTGATAATAAATGTCTACTTTATTGTATGTAGAGAATGCCTGATTATAGGAATGTTTATTCAATTTATATCGTTTATTTAGATTATCGGTGAAATAATATCCGATCACGATAAAAATGACTAATCGGAAAATCGATTTTATTAATCTCTATTGTTACTACTCATTCTAACTGTTATATTTGTGTATTTGAACTGGGATATAAAAAAATAGATAGTGCAATCAGCAAAACATCTCAAATTGATGATTATTGTTGTTTAGCAAAATATTATAAAGGATACTTAATTTGATATAAACATCTAACGTGTAAATATTTACCAATTTTTGTATTTTAAAATGAAATTTATTCAATGTCATCTTATCTATATTTTTAATACTGCAGTGCCTCCGAAATGTCGATGGCTGGACCGGTAAACTCCTTCGCTACCCTACGCCAAAGAACCTGGAGCCTATGGCAACGCTCCAACAATTATATTCTCTAAGCCACTGCTGGGTGAATGCGCTCACCCCTGTTTAAAGCAGTGCAGTGGCTACAAATCGTCGCTTTATTTTGTTTTTGTCCGACCATTTTCAACGAAACTGAGTTAAGTGTTTAGGAGTTCTGAGAAAGCCTTTATTTATATATTTAAAATAATTCAAATATATATATATTTTTAATTGTTTAAGGGGTTTTTAACGAATTTTGTCGTAGGTTCTGGTCAATATTTTTTAAATATTTTTATTTATTTACAATTTTAAAAAACCCGTTATGGTTACATTAGAAATTTTATATTGTCTAGTCAAAAATTATATGCCTACTTCGTAAAAAAACTTTAAAGCTCTATTTCTGCAGATTTTTGTTTTGGTCTTTTGAACAAAAACAGCGACAAAGTGCTGAAACCGTCATTAGCACATACAATATTTTATTTTATTTATTTCTTGTAAAAAATACCATTTGTTTATTTTTACTAATTTTAACAAAATAAAACTCTTGTTTCATTTCATTTAAATATACGAGTAATAACATGTTGGTTACATAATTGTTTGTTTTTTGTGATACATGGTTAAATTGTTTCTGCACTATTAGCCTTTATACTGGATTAAGAACTATTTATCATTATGATTATTATTATTATCTCTCAGATCACAGTAGATAAATTCAGCAATTGTATGAATTTGCAGAAGTTTGGTTAGGATGAGTAGTATAATATACAGGATATAAACAAAATATGTACGAATGATCAGAATTATTTGATTGACTTAAATAAAATGTTCTACAGATTTTCGACAGTACAAAAATATAAAACCACACAACCTGTTTCACATTTCATATTATACATGTAAATTTAGGTATAAGTCATATTTCCGTCTTGATTAATCTGTAAAATAGAATTAATATTATAGTTTATTGTATATCACTACTAGTCTAAGACGTGATAAATATAGGTTTATATGAATAAATTCATTTGTCGTCAGAGTGCTCGTCATAACATTATTTGATGTTCGTAATTGAAATAATATTTGACCACGCTATCATTAAGCCTTATTAAATGAATTCTTTAAACAGATCCAATCAACATTATGTAACTAAAACAGTGAATTAATGTGCGTTCCCTGAAAACACATAATTTTATTATTTTAAAAAAACGCAACAGATTCTCAGATATTGTATATACCCACCCACTTTCTCATAATGATTAAACAATAATTTTGAGTGTGTTTTAATAAAGTCCAAAGTTTATGAAAATCACACCACGCACACTGTTGCATAAAATGTTTTCACTTTTATTGTGTTTTACGTAGAAAGCATGTCTAAGTAATGTTCACAGCATAAATTTATACCAATTTGATTTGGAGTAATCTAGTCGTCTATAATAAAGAAGATTTCAACAATTTTCACAATCTTTTATTTACAAATGTATATGCATGCTGTTATTGTTATACTAATCTATTTAGCACTATTTATTAAAAACTGACTCAGATTTCTATAACTCTGTTGTGGCTACTCCCCAGTATTGTTGCATTCTTCCATCTTGGTCTAGCGAGTCTTGAGTTCCACGTTCTTGTATAACTGCGAAGTCGTACTCTAAATTATAGGGCATTAATCGTTGCAGAGACCCAAAGTAAGCTGCGTGTGGTCCTCCGTTCAACTGAGACCTTCCTGATCCAAAGCGCATTTCCGGTTTGAAAGCCATAGGATTATAAGATCTCGCACTTCCGAAGTGTCTGGCTAGTAGAGGAGGTTGCGATGGAGGTGGAACAGTTAACTGGGGACTACTAGAAGATAGGTTTCGCAAGTTTCGTAAATTCGCGTTCGGATTTCGAGTAAAACCTTTCGACAGGGTATTTAATTCTTTATCAAATAAAAGCTGGGTATTTTGCTCGAGCATGTATTCCCAGCATTTAAATTGTTCCTCAGAGACTGCTGAATCCGTGTCGTCCCTTTCACTTTCTCTCTGCTCTTCTATACGCGCCCTTATAGCCCTAGCCACCCCTCTGTAGCTTCGTCGTTCACTTGCTATTTTACGCATGCCATTGTCTTGAATAAATAATGGAGGTGGAGGCGCTTTCGGGATTCCGAGTTTGGCAGTACTTAAATAGTGATTCAGATTTTTTGAATTATCGCTGATTTGTTTTTCGGCGTTGATTTGAATAGTTTTTAAAAGTGCTTCGGTCGTTTGGTCGCTTTGGCCACTGGGTGATGATCTATCACTTCCGTGAGGTTTGGACGGTGTTTGGTTGACACTATGACAACAATTGTTTTGATATTCGCAACAACACCCGTTCTGACAGATTGTTGGTGTTACGTTATTGGCAAGAGATTTGCTTTTCTTAATAGTGTGTCTCAATTCCTTCATTAACTGATCAACGTCAGAGCCTGGTCCGTTGAATTTCAAAACCATAATTGATAAGTTATCCTCCATTCCGTAACTTTGAGCTAAATCTTGAAGCCTTTTGGCGGCTAAAATAACATTTTCTTCAGATCGCACTTCTTCAATTGCTGATTCTATATCTATTACATCCCACAATTTTTTATTAGCAACGATAAGAAATTCATCCGATTCTTGTAAAACGACCTGAATTATTTCAGGATTTGGAACGACATTAGGATATTTCTCAGCAAATCCGACTCGTTGAAATGTATGTTGAGGAGTAAGTTTGATTGACCCCGAAGGCCTTGATAATACTGCGGTCGCTTCGCCTACACTAGCCACTCTTAAGACATATCGTCTAGGAGTTGGGGCGAATCCCAGTTCTTGTTGAGGTTTAACTCTCGATATGTGACACAGAGTAACACAGGCTCCATTCCTTTGTCCTTTTTCTTTCAACTCTCTGTGCGCGGATAAAATAGAATACTTCATATATTCATTAGCGGTTTCTTTAACTGCTCTTTCTTCTAATATGATTCTAGGTATTGATTTAGCGACAATGTTTGGGACCTCAACATCCTCACCACCGTCAAACATTCCGAAAAGACCTTCAGTATTACAGAATGCGGGAAGCCGTAATTGAGCAACGCATAGTTGTGATTTATTTCCGGAAGTTTCTGAAAAACCAACTTTCCACGGAGGTTCTAGACTCCCCTCACTACCTTCGTAGTTTGGCCAGGGTTGTGTGGGGAGAGAAGGTCTATTTTGACCGGATACATCGACTAAGCTCATAGGTCTTTGTGATCGGTACATGTGAAATTGTTTTGGGTCAACTCTTAATTTTACATTACACGATAAATCTAAAAATTTAAGTTGTTTTGGTACTAAAGATACCAAGTTTATAACATCCAATTCATTGTGCGCTAAATCTAAAACTTTCAAGGAAGAACTATACGCAAAAGTCGGCGTGCTTTGTAATCTATTTGAATGGATTCTCAAAACCCTTAAATGATGTAGTCCCGCCAAATTATTAGGTAGATGCTTTATGTTGTTTCCAGACAGAACTAATTCTTCCATTTCAGACCATGACGCTATACAATGTTCAGGAAGAACTGTGAGACAATTATACGCAATATGAAGTACTCGTAAGCAGTGAAAACTGCGCAACGTTTCCATCACACTGTCGTTAAGGCAGTTGGCTGTTAAATACAGCTTTTCGATTTCTAGTGGCTCAAATATTCCTGGTAACTGAGATAAGCGATTATTTGAAAGGTTTAGAGATTTAAGTTGATCGCATGAGGCGAAAAAGTTCGCCGGTAATGTCTTTAGGCAATTACTCTGTAAAAATAATTCTTGTAGCGGTATTCGTAATCTGGGTACAGATGGTAATGTGTGAAGCTTGTTGTATCCGAGCCGAAGCGTGTGAAGGGAACTGAGTTCGCTACAAAATAAATGTTCAGGTAAGCTCGTGAGCTTATTGTGATTGGCAAACAGAATTCTTAATTCGTGGCAGCTTCCGAGCCAATCAGGGAGTGCTGTGAATTCATTATGAGATAAATCCATATGCTGCAATCGCGATGGAGCAGGTTTAACGTGAAGTCTTTCGATTCCTGAAAAACAAGCGAACTATTATACAAACAAAAAATCAACGTTGTTCGTACCTTATACATATCATCGTCATCAACGGTGCATATCCAGCGTATTTTGATTATCTGGTTTAGGAAAATAATGTAATCTGTTTTACGCTAAAGGTGCCGCCAGAACTAGGAAAATGATATACTTAATTGTAAAACTAATTTAAAAAACAATTATTCCGAGGCAATCTTCCCAGTAATCAAACCTGGGACATTCAGGAAGAGCTGCCTTCACGTTGAAAACACTCATCCAGGATACTGGTTCTATTTCCATCCATTTCTATATTTTATGTAATAAAAGTAAAAAAATTTATATAATAATATGTAGAACCTTTTCCCTTCGTTCAAAATGAACGTATTTTATTTATTAATTTAAGCATCTATTTTACATATTTTATTTATTAGTTTAAACACTTTTTTGGTAGTTACCATAAATTTATTACCATTATACTTGAATACTTAAGAATACTTGGGCTACAAACATTTTTGATAATAAATTACTCACATATTCCGTAAGCACCGCTTAATAGTGCTCACAGGCTCTCACATAACAATAAAGTCATATAAATATTATATATTTGGATAAAATATCTGATTATTTTAGATATTTTTTTTATTATTTCTCATTATCAGTTTTCGAATTATATTTCATTGTTTCGTTTAGATTTTATCATATTTTTATTACAATAATAAAATTGTCTTAAATTATTGTGTTGGATAAATCAATAGGTAAGTAATATTAATATCTTACTGTTGTAATCAGCCACCAGCGAAACCAAGCACCGCCCATTTAAGAATATTTCTTGCAGTTGATTTTTTGTACATTGAACCACTTCTAAATTTCCCAAGGCACTAAGGTCAAGCTTTTCAATGCAGTTTTCACTGACATCCAGCTGGGTCAGGTTCTAAAATGACACATTAAAAATAACTAAGCATTAAACATACAACAACTTCACTACAATAAATTAATTCAGAAATTGATCTTCAAAGAATGGGGAAATATCACATCCTACGAATACCGATAAAAATATATGAAATGGATTTAGAATAATTGATTGTATTTTTAAAATCAATATGGATATTGTGGAGAAATATTTTTATACATAAATGTAAAAATTGTTTTAAATAAAAATACGTTGCTAGGAAAACGCGACGTATTTGGCCTTGGTTGTTGTGACGTCAAGATTAGTGATAATGTTCTAAACAAACTTCAATGACCATGAACAAATAAACATAAATCGTGACGTATTTAGGGGCGTGGCCAATAAAATGAACGTTTTTGCGGGAATTCAAAATTACAAATTTAAACATATTTTTTTTAGTACTAATAATTAGCAAAAAATTAAAAAGTTAAACAAAAAAATCGTGATATTTCCCTATTCAGAGTACTTAATATTATTCAACAGTACATATTGAGAATGGCAGTGGTTACACACTAAAAATACCCAACAGTCAACCACAGCAATAACACAAGATACTCCAATAGGGATCAGATAGCAAGAGAAAGGGTCAACACTGTTCTGGCATCGAGGCAATACTATTACGTTGGCAAAAATATTTTCAATTTTTTGACGGAATCATGGAAAAGCGGGAGTGTTGTCAAGTCAAAGAAAATGTTGGATTTGAGATTCTAATTAGATGAAAAATAAATTATAAAAACAACAAAACTCATGCGTTTTCTTACTTAGGCCAGCTTTCCGTCAAACGACTCTTGTATATGTTAATGTAAATGTGTACAGTAGTAAGATTTTCACTATTTTATTTTTATTTTATTTATTTATACAAAGATACATATTACAAAAAAAACATATCCCATACTTTATGTACTTAATTTGTAAGTATATACTTTATTACTTTAAGTATATACTTTATTATTACTTTATATTGCTTTAAGTGTGTACTTTATTTATTAAGTTTTTTTAAATTATTATTTTTTAAATTATACAAAGTTACTTATTATAAAAAAAAATAAAAAAACATATCCCTAACCTTTCCCCGACTTTATGAGGCCTAGAGCCTGGTGTAAATTTTTTATTTAATTAAGGTGTTTTTTCTTTAAAATAAATTAATTTTAAAATGATTATTAATATATATTAAAATGTGATTGCCTAGCTTAGAACGGGGTTTGTACCCTTGTAAGCAGAGTAAAGTTTTTGACAAAAAATGTTAATATGATAAAATGTACAAATAAATAAATAAAAAAATTAAACCAAAATTGCAGAATATTTAACGAAATTACAATAACTGGATTGAGGCGTTTAGAGCCATAACAGCTTATGTGACATTTGACATTAACTTAATCCGAATATACAGTTAGATGAAAAAAAAATCCTCAGTTCTAAACCATATAGACTCAATCAATGTAAGATTTATTACATATAATATTTTAAAGCAAGAAACTTTGTAAACAAAAAAATCCGTATGACCAAAAATAGTTTTACAAAAGAATTATCTCAGATAAATATAGCCGCCAAATTTGTATGAACTGTCAGTTTACATAATTTATTTCCTTTTCATTTATGTAAAGCGATATTGTATCACTAACCTTAGTTTAAGTAATTTCATTTTTTTTTTAAAGCAAGTCTTACATATTTGAAAGCCATTATGCGAAAAACCGAATGTCGCTTAAGTTTATCTGGCTCTCAGTGACTCAATTTATTGTTAGATTGTTTTAAAACCAAAAAAAATTACGTTAATCCAAATATTTCAATTTCGATGACCATTTTTAACGACCTGTTAATAACTAACTATTAGAAAATGGGAAACAGTGTGGTAGATTGGAGTGCGAGCCTCAGACTTTTAATTCGCGAGTCCGCGACACTAGCCACGAGACCACAACCGGACCAAGATGATGTTCTTTAAACTATGATTAAAAAGCTTAATCATGTTAAAATTCCCATTTTTTTCCAGATCTTATGCTACATTTTTAAACAAACTAAAACATCTTAAGTATCAAAGTAGATGATAATTGTAAAAATACGCACTCTCCTTAAACTTTTGACCCGAGTTCTCTTTTCATTTGTTTTTTGCCTAAATACGTTATCGCATTGTTAGGAGGAGACGGTATATTTTTTCCTTGTCTGGGGGGATGAAAAAATACTGTTCTGTGTGTAAAATACAACCAGTACCCTTGACGAGCGTTTTCGATCCGATAGCTACTCTAAGGTAAAAATCCTGAATAAGAAAAATGAGAAAATGCTACGCCGCATTTGGTTTACTAATACAGTGCCTTATGAACCACTAGGTAAGGAAAGGGAAATGATGACTATTTTAGGAGATGGCGGTAAGTAATATGCATGATCTCAGTGTCAATGAAACCTACGTAGATCTATTTTTTTTTCAATATGTAAATAAAGGACTAAACACAGACGTATTACTTACCCCATAGTTTCCCAAGATAATGCTTCCCTTGAGCTGGTTGTCCCGAAGGTTAATCCTACTGAGAGGACGAGACTCTTCACTGCTCAGGTTATTTCCAGAGGTGATACCATTTTGGCAGAAATTGTTCTTCATACTGTCTACCCTGGCATTATGGATATCCTTAAAATACAAAAAAGCTGATAACATAACATTCCACATGGTAAGAATTAATATGTCCAAGTGAGAATTATATTAAGTTCGAAGCATACATACAATCTATCTTTTTTTTTGAGAAGTACCTACAAATTATTTTTGTTTTGCTATTGATACTCATAAGTTTCGACGATTTACCACACACCAATAAACGCTACGCAACGGCAAAATGACGAATACGTTTATTCTGTATTGATTTAGAAATAGCTTTTTTTCTGAAATGGACCATTTTCATGGTAATGATTGACGTTCAATCTACTACCTAACAACTTGAAATCAGTTTTTTTGAAAGGTTGCAAAAATTTATGTTGGAAGCTATTAGGATTTTTCAATTGTTTCCTTAACATCAAACAAAGGTTGGCTGATTTCAATGAAAGATAGTTTGGAAATTTCTCTTGCATAGATTTGTGAAAAAAATCTTGTATTAAGTTGATGATGTTTCTAGGGAGAAATTTCATGATTTATACGAGTATAAAGGTATTTTTACAGTTCCTCTAAAAGAAATATAACATTAATTAGAACTCGGTAAGTAGTTGAAATTATGCTATTACCGATAGATTTATGAATCACTGATCACGAGAAATGTAAAATGGTTTATACACACCAATAGGCCTAAAGTCCTCATGTCTGCCTTTAGGTAAAGTGGAAGAGCCTGAAGACGATTGTGAGAGAGGTCAAGGGATCTGAGGAAGCCGAGCTGCTGCAGCTGTTCAGGGAGTCGGCATATTTCATTTCCTGACAGGATCAGCTCTTCTAAACTGCAACCAAACAACAAAAATACAGTTTATCAAAATACATAATGGAAAAGATTTTCTAATTAATTTTTTTTGCATCAAAACGAGCCGGAAGCCTAATAATTACCCTGAAACCTCAATATTTTATAATTATTCCCTTTCAGCACCTTATGGCGCATAGGGCAGTGGATTAATACACCAATCGCAGCGTATCTTGATCATTTTTGTTACATGAAGGTAAGATGATCAGTGGGAAGTGTATTTTCTGCCTTTTATCCATTCTTATTTTTGTAATAAGGACAGTACCAAACAGGCTCCTGACGTCACTGCGAGCTGTGTAGATCTGTTGTGACGGGTCACCATACATAAATTCTCACCCTCCAAGCTCAAGTCGGGCTAGAATGGAGAACGGGTGCTCTCGTATCTATTGCTAAATCTTCTCCAAACCCCAGTTTCTCGAGTAACGGGCTATTAGGTGGCGAATGTTTTCACACCCTCAGAGTTAACCAATGGTCCACCGAGGAAGCGGCTTCTTTTACAATATACATCATCACATTCACATAACACGTGTGAACCTACATTTATAAGTTTGATTACTATCAATACCTTATAACCTTATAGTATGCAGCGTACGGTATTACTGTATTGCAACATAAACACCATTTAACGTAACTTATTGAATATTTATTTAAGTAATTAGTATTATGGTTTAGTAACCAATAAAAAGAAATCTGATAAAGGATAGAAACACTTAAAGCAATGAATTTATGGCTATATAAAATTCGGTTATCATATTTTTATAACGAGGCAGACTAAATATAATTATCTGGCATAGAAAAATACGTCACATGTTTGAATATATAACTCACTTTTGGTTATACTGATCTGCTGATTTTTATTTTAAAGAAACATTTTATCATGATAAATCATAAAACTATTTACAAGATTTTAATCGTTTATTTTTTATTATTTTGCTATGACTAACACATCCACTACGGATGCTGACATCCTCCATACTAATGTATTTGCTAATTTTATTACAAATGCGATAGTAATTAGTAATTTACCGATCTTATCAAAATCACGGATAAAGGTTTTCGTTCATAAACCGGATTTTATTTAGCAAATTGCTAATATGCTCAAATTCATTTAAAAAATCGTAAGATATGAAATAAAAGGATATACATTAATAAAATATTAAAAGATAGCATCAAAAATGCATCGACGCACTGCAATGATATAAGTTTTGTAGCACTGGTATATTTTATTTTATTATTATTATTTATTTTATTTTGAATTTTGAAATAGGGCACACATAAACATATTCTTATGTGTGCTCTAATAATAACAATGAACATACATTTCGTTAATAAGTTGTTAACATTCATTTATGTACTCATATTTAAATATGAACTTTCGGATTCTAATCCGATTGATAGGAATGAAGACTGTTTTAAAAATTACACCTCATATAATTTCCAAGAGTCCAAGTGAGTGAAGAATACAGTTATGTATGCAAAAAAAATAGAATCCTGGATGGATATGAATAATGGAAAAGGCGGTTTTTTACTAAAATATTTTATAGTCCGTGGAATGTGTAAGACTATTCATTTTGCATTCATGTATATTACGAATGGTCTTTGGTATGCTAACGATTGGAGTTTAATTGCTGTACTATTTGCGCCATTGAAACAACGATTGTAAGTTGTTATTTTGTTTTCGATTTTATTTTTTTTTCTTGTTTTATTAAAAAATTCGTAAATTATTAAATAAATGAAATTGCTAAAATGAAAGCGTTTGTTTTTTCAAAAAAAAAAACAATTAATCAAAAAAAATTTTAGAAATTACTTCATTTTCGCAGATTGGTGTAATAAAATATTGATCGGAAAAGACGTTGACAATTAAACTAAAACAATTTATCATGTCGCTTTTGACCCTGTTTGTAAAATCGATTTGCGTAACAACGCAGTCTTTGCTGTAGAAAATTCCACAACGAACATTCGCTTCTAATGATCTGTGCACAGAATGCTTAGATTTTATAGGAAATTTCTCCCTTACCACTGTACTAGGAGAAGCTAGTACCTAATAGTTTTAGATAACAATCAGTGTAAATTTTATATATATTAGGGGTTTGAACTGTCAGTAGAGTCGCAGTACCCAACGCAACGCAACGCCCAGTTGCACTCCACCGGAAATCTACTGACTAGTCACACTCATAACGGCGTTATCACAGCAAATAACAAGAGGATGATATAAGAGTTTCTGGCGCCTCAAAATCAAAACCAACCAGCTAAGGGAAGGTAACCCTGACAGAAAAATCCACTAGAGAAGGCAACGGGAAACCACACTCTGGTCATCTTTCCAGGAATCACTATGGCGAGTACATCCAATAAACAGTTGTCCTGGCTGCGGAATATAAGAGTAGCGCAGGACCAAAATGCTTTCGCTGTAGTGATCGCCAACGTCGGGGAGACCTGACGAGGCACCGCAAGAAGAAGATATATAATTACCTAAGTAGTATTTTCAAATAATAATACTTATAATTGTTTTTTATCGTTTAGTGTTATTTAAAATTGTTTTAATTTATTTGTGAATTTGTATTTGTTTCTTAGTTTTTTTTACAGGTTCAAAATATTTCTATTACCAAATTTTTCTTTTATCAATATTTTTATAACGGTTTACACAATTTTTACAATGTTTATCTTTTCAGACTTCCTAATTTGTAAATAACTGTTTAGTATTAATTCGTTTTAAACGCTATCTTTTACCTATAATTCTACTCGTTTTTACACGAATGACTAGTATGTACATAAGGAACCATTCTTTCATAATTTGCACAATGATAATTACTATCAATTCCATGTCGTATTGGAATTGTTTTTTATGTTTAGTTTTTAGGTGAGATTAAGTTTAACATTCAGATGCCTAATTAAAAAAAACGCCGAAGTCAATTTTATCAGTTTTGAGGAGAATGTTGCGTATTTTTTTATGTTACTGCATATCAAGTTTATTACTACCATAAACTCGTACAGTACTACTACTATTTAGTTAACTGTCGAGATTGAATTTTTTTACTGCACGCCGAATTCAGTAATAGAATTTTTAACATTATCTTTAATATCAATTCGTTAGTGATTTCAAAACCTCTTACTTCGCAAGTGGAAACAGTTACAATAAAATAAAAAATACTCACGACTTTGAAAAATATTTTAATATAAAAATATATTAAAGCAATTACGGTGTATTCGAATATAAACTTTGCTTATATGTGCGTGGCAGAACCTTCTAAAATAAAATATTATAGTGTGCCTACTAACTCAAATAAAATGTGTATGTTTACTTAGTTCACCGACAGGCACTAATATATTAACAAAGGGGGGTGAAATCCAGTCTTTTGTCTAAAAGCATTTGGACAAACTCAAATATTGTAATAAAACCAACTGTTTCAAGAAGAAGTTTAAAAATTGGAAAATTGTTTTCAGGCGATGCCTTGTATGGGAAATAATTCAGTCAGATGAATCTCTTCGCAACAATAAAGGTTTCAGCTCTTTAACTTCGCTAAAATCAACAAATGGAAGAGTTTAAGAAAAATGGATGTTCAAACATGGGCAAAATGGTGAATGTTACACAGTGTGTTAAGTGGCCACTTAAACCAGCCTAGACTTCCATATTCCCTTCTTTAAGGTATTCTCCATCCCTGTTGTAATTTGTTGATTTTAACAAATGTTTATTAAACATTCGAACGCACTGTACATAATGTTGATAAACAAAAAGTTAATATTAGCGTTTATTGAATGATTTTTACTATTAAATTTCTAGAATATATAAATCGTGTTGTGATAGAGCATTAATTTGTAAAAATGCTAATATACAATAGCATCAAAATTATCATTTACAGAAACAAAACACTGTGTAATAACTCAAATTGGTTGATGCCAGTGTTGTAGGTAGTGAGGGAGTATAATGAACAATAAATAGCCGTTAATTAGTAGGCTGTAATTTACACGAATGCCACAATGAAATTGCCTTTTACGTAATGTGACGGAATCTACCTTGTAAATGAAAGTGGAAGTAAGTGGAAGAAGTGCAAGAATGAGCAAATGAGGAATGATACGAGCAGAAAACAATGGAAGTTAATAAGTAAGTTTGTTGAGAGATGGAACTGGTGTTGTAAGAGTGGCTGCAACGGTCAGTGCGCATGCGGGCCGTACTTGGCCAATCCTACTACTGATAAACATCGAGCATCGACCATACAACGTGAACCGTACTGCTCTGTGACTAAACCTTTATGTTTTCCCTTTTCAAAGATATTGGAAATAAAAGCAGGCTCTCCATCTTTACATTTGAAGGAGGGTAGGGTGACCATTACGATGAAATATCGAATAATGGACTATATTGGAAAGTTACTTGATTATTAATTAATGGGACATTATTTTTCAAAGTCCCTCCCTCTCCCTTTTCCCTCCTTTTCCGATTGTTAATCCTTTTGAAATATTAGCTTCATAAGTCATTAACCCTCGGTGGTGAAGCATGTGTCTAACCTGCATGTCGATTTTATATTTTTGCAAATCTACTATGGTGAAGGTGTGTAGTGATATTTGCATGTTGGTGTAGTGTTGTTGTCCTGACGAAGAGACGGGTTACGTCTCGAAACCGGTAGACAGATAAGTCGGTGAGTGGTTTTATACAAATTTTATTAGCATAATATTGATAGATATAAGTTGCGATCGGTGTACCAATCTAGTGCCCTATGCACTATTAGCTGCGGAAAGGGAATGATGATTATGATGATGTGTTACATTATCAAAGGTCAAACCCTTAAGCATGTCGTACTTTCATTTCGTTAATTCGTTCGTATCTAATACAACTAGATATCTCACACTAATGCTATGAAAATTGTATTTCGCTCTTGTTAAGGCTACATACAAACGAATCCTACGCAGCTCTCTATGCTAACCACTCTGACGCCTTGTATTATAAAAAATAGGCAAGCGCAGGTATTATTATTTTATTTTAAAACACAAGTAGATAGAATTCCACATAAACAAGAATAAAAATGTACATGATTATAAAAATCTATTTTGATGACGTTAGTTATTTTTTCTTATTATGGTGCCACTTTCTAGAAGGTGGGCTAAAATCTCGATTCTTACTTTGTCTGCAGTCGCTAAAAATAATGAATACCATCATCAACAAATCCTTATTCGCACTTGATGGTACCTAGGGCACCGCACTGTTAAGCATCTATTACAGAAAGGTTCTATTCAGTGTAGTTAGACTCAAGTTAGTTCAAGACTCACTGTATGAAGGGTAATTACATGGTATACTTTTTTATAATTCACGTTACATTTTACTCCAAAACTGAGTCATTTTCAATGTGTTTTATCTATTTAATGTAAAACGTATTTATTATATATATCACTGTACATTAAACAACAATTAAGGAAATGTTTTCAGCAAAACAACAACTTAATTAAGGTGAAAAATATTTATTTTGCCTTGGTAATGCACGTTACATAATACTAAAATTCTCTTCTAATTAAACATGTGAAAAAAAAAAATTGCTGAATCTTCAAGGGATTTTTGTTTTTTTCAATAACTGTCAACAAATTTTGCAATCGATACAGAAAATTAATGAAAAAAAAAACTCACTTTACATAGTTGTGGTAACTCAAGTAACATTGTTTAACATTACAAACAAGTCATATTTTTCAACAAAATGCATAAGGATGCTACGGAATAGTAGCATAACTAACTTTATAGCCATTTTGCACTAATATTTACGGCAAAGATTCACTCATCTGAACGTTAACTCAATAATGGAATATCATCTTAGGAATCTTCAGATGAGAAACTATTAATAAAATAGTATAATTATTTTTTCTGTTCCTGATTATTATTTTGCACCACAACAGGCCAGGAGGCCCAATTACAGTAGGGAATCATAGCACAGAACACCCAGGCTTGAGAAAAATCACATTGTAAGTTTTGTATTCTCACCGGCAATCGAACCCGGAAACTTTCGTGCGTGATTCAAGCGTCTTAACCACAAACCACAAAGGCAGTTGACGTGCTGGCAGAAATGTAATGTTTGGCGATGTTTTAATGAAAAAAGTTTTTTTTTCTAATTCATGTTCCACTTTCATGGAAATAGCCTGTAGCGAGAACAAGAGCGAAATACGATTTTGATTGCGTTAGAGTGAAATGGATATTACGAAATACGAACGAACCTACGAAACAAAGTAGTAACATGATAAGGGGTTGGTATACACTAGTGGCATTAATTGTGGAAACTTTCAGTAGAATTGGAATTCATCGGGCATCTTAGTAAAAAATTGCTGTTCTCTTATGCTTGGTCAATAGTTTAATGTTATACTTTAAATATATTATTTTTTCTACTCGATATTTAGCAAAAAAATATTATTAAAGACATTAACGCTATCTTGAAAATGATGATGAAATATTGTGAATATGGTTTGCTTGCGAGAATTCCCTGAAATAAGCCATATTTGAATCAAAATCATGTGGACGGGGCTTTTAGAATCTGCATCTTTAGAAGTAATAGCATCTGTATTGTTCGTCATCGACCGGGGGAAGTGTTGTTGCCTGAGTTCACTATGGCAGCCATAAAACACCCCGTGAGAGTCATATTCTGGGTCCAGTATGACAAGGCATAGAGTTGAATGCCTGACACTCATTGAGGTGTAATATCAACGCCAAAAATATTAAAATGTGGTCTTGAAGCCAAAACTGCTGCTAACTATCGTTGATTTGTTCGGAGGGGATTCTGAGCAGTGCATCTTTCAGCAAGATAAAGCTCAACCGCGCTATAAATACGTTAATAATATCAGCCTTGATGTCTCGTAGGAATCCAAGCAATAAAAGAGAGTTGATCAAAGCTATTATTCACTCGTGGTTCAGGGTTATTAAATTCGAAGATCTCCGGTGTTTGATAAACACAATGCCTCAATAATTAAATCTAAGAGATACCCGACAACATTTTAGAAATTAACAGTTTTACCAAAAGTCAAACATTGTACCAAAAAACTTTAAAAAACTATTCTGACAACATGTTTTTTTTACCGATTCATTCTGCTTTAAATAAATTTTGATGTTGCATATAATCATAAGCATACTTATATGTCATAGAATAATTAAGAATCGCGAATGTATGAATTTACCATACCAGAACACACATTTTCGACTATGATAACGATTAAATCGCAATTTGACGAAAAACTTTTACAATTAATGCCACTAGGTACTAGTTGTATTTGTTGATTTCTCCGTAACTTGAGTGAAATCTTGAAGGCAAGTTGATCAATGTTACGGTTCATGCACTAGTTGCAGTGGTCGGAAAATTTATTTGTCAAAAGAACCAAAGATTAGCAGTACAACAATTAAAATTTATTTTAAGAGCCAAATTTATTTTCTTCATATTTAAAGCATTAACTTTGTAGTCAAACATTTTACTAAATGTTATTAAATATTTGTAAATAACCACTTACCAAGTTTTCTATGTCTACCGGTTTCGAGACGTACCCATCTCTTTGTCATGACACCAATTAAACTAACATGCAAAACCCACTATACACCTTCAGTCCTGATAAAGAGACGGGTACGCGTCGAAACCGGTAGACATAGAAAAGTCGGTAAGTGGTTATATTCTTCTACACGTGTCATGTCGGGTCCCCCCGACGTTGACGATCACTTGGGAAAAGGCTTCCCTATCCTGAGCAGTACGAAACAGCTCCTCCACAGTTCTTATCCTGGTCCATGCTCGGATGTTTCGAAGCCAGGAAAGCTGTTTTCTTCCGACCTCTCTACGTCCCTCAATCTTCTCCTTCATAACGAACAAATATTAAATAACATTTAGTAAATGTTGTAAACATTTAGTAAATTGGAAATGAATATTCATAAAACAAAGATTATCTGAACAACAGGACGAGACATTTTCATTAACGACAATAAAATCGAAGTGGTTGATGAATACATATATCTAGGACACAAAGTCAAATTTGGTAAAGGTAACTAGATAGCGGAGTTACCAAGAAGAAAAAGGCTAAGTTGGGCAGTTACTTTCGGCAATTTTAAATATGTTTTTGAAAATAAAAAAGTCCCTATATGCTTGAAAAGACAAGTATATGAATCGTGCATATTGCCAGTGACAACATATGGACTAGAAACCATGTCTATAACACAAAAAAGTAGCGAGAAATTAAAAAACACGCAACGATCCATGGAAAGACAGATGCTCGGTGTATGTTTAAGAGACAGATTAAGAAATGAAGAAACAAGGCGCCAAACCGGAATCGTAGATATCATGGATCGTGCAGCGAAATTGAAATGGCAGTGGGCAGGACACTTGGTGAGACAAAATGATGGCAGGCAAAACACCCAGAATAATAAAGTGGAGACCATGGGCAAACAAACATAAGAAGGCTACAGAAAAGATGGGTCGACGACATTGGCTCTATTACCGGTAAAACGTGAATGATAAAAGCGGGTGATATAAAGGAATGGAGACGTTTGGAAGACGCCTTTATCCAGCAGTGCGGAGAATAAGGCTGAAGAAGAAGAAGAAGAAAGAAATTTATTTCATTTTAAGTTATTTTCTCTTGAAAGCCAACGAACCTTATTATCGAGCGAAGGTCTCCGTATTTACTATTTTCAAGTAAAAAGTCTTTGAATTGGCAATGAAAAAGAGTTTTAACGACAATTGCGTTGACAATCTTAATCCCTAAATCCATAACATTGAAAATTTATTCGCTCAAAGCGCTTTCTGATGAATAATACAATGTTAAATAAGTATCTGTAGATTTATTTTTGCCTTGAAAATAGAAACAAAACCTTCTCACTTCAGTTATACTTTTAGCCCCATATGTTGAAATTGAAACAATTTTATCGAGTTTCATATTGTGTTTCTTCATGCATTTAATGAAAGCATTTGCAATACCCAATAGGCGATAGTCCTAGAAGTTCTTCTTTAGGACCCGTAGACAAAATTAATAAAACCAAAAGCGAAACTTGCTCTGAGTAAGCCGGACGAGCTGTGGTTTGCCGACCACTACACTAGCATACCAAATAGAATACCAAATAAAATATAAATGTACGCCGGAACCACTTTTTTCACGGAGAATACGTTCCACACAGTAGTCTAAAAAAATTAAAGTAAAAAAATAACAATGGTGATTAGGTTTCCTTTTTGAAAAACATTTCAGGATCTTAAAAAAATAATTGTTTACTATTTCTTGTACCTTAATTTCATAAAAAAATATAACACGACAGCAAAATACATAAAATAAAAATCGTAACAAATATTGTTCACTATCACTATAATATTATATTATTTGGTCTAGTAAGTAAAATAGCGATATATACGAGTACATATCGCCACCAAATAGCTAAATCAGCCACGCATTGAGCGGCTAGGCTTTTTAATAAATGCCGGCATTCAATTGAATGGATAGGCCATTCGTTGAATGTATTAAAAACCTACGTTTTGGCTGGTTGAAAGCTAATGGAAACGGCTGAACCAAAAGCCGCAGGGTTACGTTAAGATAATGTACGTAATAAATAAAGTTTTTCATTATTATTAAACTAAACCCAACCTATCCTAACCTCACGTAAGTTAACGAAACTAAATAAATTAAAAAATAAAACAATTATTATTGTTTTATTAAAATTCTTTAAGTTAAACGTTGCTCTCAATATTTTGGCTAAGCGTTTCAATGAGGAAGTTCAGTGGTTTTTATTTATTTTTTTATTTGTAAATAGACTATTAAACTAAGCCAAATTTATTTTTTTCATTTTTTATGTATCGTATTATCAGCGTTATGATTTTTTAAAGTTTTGTAATTCTGAAATAACTCCGCGTGTGACGTCAGAGATTCTCATCCGCTTATTCTCGATCAGTTCTGCCCATTGGTCCATTTCACGGCAAGCAAACCGGAAATTTTCCATAACTCTCTTATCATTGGTTGATTTATATAAACCAGTTACGTCGTTAAAAGTAGTTCGTTTTTATTATATTATTTTCGTACGTTTTCAGGAAAATTTGCCGTACAATTTAATGCTCCAATTTTTACCGCGCGCAAGAAAACATTTATACTATCCGATTTCCCGTAGGGATGAAGTTCCTCATTGGAAACCGGAAAAATCCTTAAATGTATTAAATAATGAACAGCCTTACTACACAATTGAGTGGCTGATTTAACTGTTTGGCGGCGATATAAATATTATGTAACTATACAACGCATTGTCAAATAAATTATTAATGTTAAATGATTTTTTTTTTCATTTTTGCACTGTGTAATTTCGAATCTGTGTAAAAAGAAGATCCAGTGAGTCGAATTCTAAAGTCTGAGCATTTGCCATATTATGTATTTTATCCTTTATACATTTATGAGAAAAACAATAGACTAACATGCGATAATTCATGAGCATGTTTAGGCAAATCAAAGGTAAAAACACAGAAAATTGTAATAAAGCATATCAAATGTGACCCAATAATTATATTGAGTATTTGAAGTGTGTTCAAATCCTTTTTATTGTTTACCAGTTTTGAGACAAAGCCGTATCTTCGTCCAAACATTCTATATATGTCAACATCATAAGCTAACTTAACCTAACCGAGATGGAGGATATTTAAAAAAGGAATTCGCAAGTCTAAGCATTCACCGGTCATTTAACCAAATGTTTGCGGGTTTGAGTAATTTTACTTCACGTGTCATATTTCGATAAATATACCCAAAAAACGTCCTCAATCTCGGTTGAAATAATATTTCAGTACTCTATAACGTGTACATTATTTTCATTTCATGAGAATTTTCTATTTTTAGATAACATTAATATTTGTACTATGTTTGTATAATTAAACTCAAATGATTTGACTATCACATTACAACAGAGATGGAGAACATTTTAGTGAGGTTATATGGAAGTCAAGGGATTTAAAAGGCTTTTAACCTGTGTAAATGCCTAGATTTTCATATTCCCTTCTCTCTGTTGTTTATTTATAGAAACATAAATACAGCCAACAATAAAAAAAAACATAATAAAGATAAGGTTGAATGTCAGATCAGTGAAGTTTCTAATGTATGAGTTGTAATATGTTAATCTTAATAATTCTCTTAGGGGTGAAATTCGACTACCAACATTTGGACAAACTCAACATTTTGTTGAAATAATTTGGTTTAAATAAAATACTAATTAAGAAATAAAACAGAAAAACAAAAAAGTTCTTAATTTCATGCAGTACAGCTCCATTGTTGTGAATTATAAATTGAAATAAAAATGATTTGTATAATTACCTAATAAAAAATATCCAAAGCGAGGTAACTGTGTAGTAATTAACTGTTATAATTTCACAAAGCGTCACACATAGAGCATTGTACTAAGAACATACGTCACACATACATATGTAGTTATTATTTATAATATTAATTAATGTTCACGATTCACGATAGTTGTTATTTAAAAATTAGGAATCAACCCGTTCAAGTTCTTGTAAAGTTTCAACTCTCGGAAAATGCAGGAAAGTTTAGGGAGTATTGTATGCAATATACCCAAATCATGGTGTCCAGTTTGGAAGTAATGGCGGAACTGCTATGGCAATAGCCACGGCGTCTCCAGCTAGCCATTCTCCGCCCTACCATTTTATTTCAGTATCTGACAAAAGTTATTTGCAAATTACCGGAGCCCGACGTAAAAAGATCTTACAGGCGGCTGTAAGAAAATACTAGCTGGAAAAGATAGTACGTATCTAGTAATGAGGTGACCGTGTTTTGATTGATGATGACCGTTCCACCTTATGCTTTCTGATTTTCCACCGGACGCAGCCGTTATCCGTTTGCTATAGGATAATTTCAAAGACCAGATGCTTATGTTATATATGTATAACGAAGAGTACATCTAAGCATTTTCATATACAAATATGAAAATCAAGTGTAATCTCCATAGTTTTATATTTAATGTTGCATCTAAGCATCAGACATTTTGTTATGAAAATTACAACTAAGCTTCTTATTATTGCTAAGAATATTTTATCTAAGCTTCACAGTTTTGTAAAGAATGTTACATACATATAAGCTTTATAATTTTGTTATGAAAATTACATCTAAGCTTCACAGTTCTGTCAGGAATATTACATCTAAGCTTCATAGTTTTGTTATTAAAATAACACAAAAGCTTCATTTTTTTGTTAAGAAAATTACATCTGTTTCTTCTTAATTTTGCTGTTAAATTACATTTGAGTCACGTTATTAAGAGAACAATATTTTTTTTTATTTTGTTTTTGTTTTGCAGTATTTAAGATTTTTTGCTGGTATGTAATATCTCTTTGTACATTTATAAATTACCTTATGATTTTATAGATCAAATAATTTTTAAGATATTGCTTTGTCAGTAGAATAAGAACCACTAAATATATTTAAAAAATAAGTATTAAGTATTATAATACTGGCCAAATTTTAATTTATTTAGTAAAAAATAATGGAATCGAAAACATAGTTTTTTTGTGACTATAATAATTTTAAGATTCATTAAAAAATCCATTTATTTATATTTGTATAAATATATCTGAAAAAAAAATATTGATTGATAGCTATTTCAGAATCGATTAAAAAACTTTTTAATAAAAATGTGTATATCTTAATCTAATACTATAAAATATTGTTAAATGATTATATTTCACATAACTTGGTTTTATATTTATTTCATTTGCTAATATTGACGCATTAAAAAGTTTTGATTCGTGTTCGTTTGTTTTTCTCTGGTTATAGTAAAATACAGTCTTAAACTTATTGAAATTATGCTAAAATACAAAGACTAAAATTAATCAAGCAAAATTGATGTAATAAAAACGATTGACTTTAATTAACGGGTAATGGAAAACCACATCGAAATATTTACTACTTTAATATTTATGACGATATATATATCCAAAAAAATATAATGTAAAAAACGCATCTAAAGTAGGACATATAAATTATTATATTAAACACAATAATTTATTTACCATTTAAATAATTATTATTCACCTTTTTTAAAAATATTTTAGATTACTAATTTAGAAATCCGCAACATCATGCCAGAATTCAGGATTTATTTTGTAAAAAACTTTTTTCGATTCTGAAAACACAAAAGTGGGCTTAGTTTTTAAAAACGAAAATACTAATTAATTTTCATTATGATATTTTACTTGAGTTTTTCCATTGAAACAAATATTAATTAATATGAACGTCTTTGGCCTTAGTTCATATAAGTAAATAGATCGTAATCAGCACAGTGGAAATAATTTGCCAGAATTTTAAGATCGTTAAAGTCTTTTGAAAACATTTACTTACGAGTATGCAGGATATTTGGCAAGTTACTGAATGATTTCATTTTTCGTTGCTCACAGTTTCCGGTTGTAAAAAGGCTATATAATTATTTGTTCTTACGAAAAACACTTCAATTCTTGACATCACTACGATGGTATCTTTTCCGATACATGAACATGAAAAAAATAGCGTGTGGGGAATATGGTTGTAGAATTAAATATTTTTTATCAAATGGAAACCCGTAGTGTTACGGCTAATGCGCTCGCATCGTGCACGGGAGCTCCGGGCACCGGGAATCGGTAAGATCACAGTAGTTGAAATATTTTAAGCCTAGTTGTTCTATATTGTAATTCACTAATGTAATCAGGCCTGAAACGAGAACTAAAATCTGAAGCGTATGATACATCACCTCTCTTTTCATGTTACTAAAACGATTCCGCTGCAATTCAAGCACAAATGCAGTGATCTATTCACCACTGGCTGGAGACAGAGAAAACAAGGGCAGGCTTAATATTATTTAAACAATCCTAAATATAGAAAAAAACTATTTTGAAGTAGAAGGCAGGGGCGAGCCGTGTATAAAAGCGATTATGGGCAGCTTACCATAATATTTGACTAACTATAATAACGTTTTACTGTAACTTTATTTACAGATAAACAAATAAAATAATTAATATTTATTTTAAATCATTTCCACCGTTTGTATTTTTATCCTAATACAAATAAAGCGCGCCCAGCGTCTGCGGTGAGCCAAGAAACTAGCCGATTATTGCAGCTTATTTTTTCATACGAATAAGTATATTACACTTTGAATGTCTTAACCCCAGTGCGGGTTTTTACTCTTAGATTAAACTTGCAGATTACACAAATTATTTAAAGATTCTTGATTTGGAAAACAGTATTTCCAACGTTTTTTCTTAAGGGCTATTTTTCTTTGAGATGGTACTTTTGACCTAAGACCATAATTTCTTTCGTGCGTCATATTGCAAGACATATGGCGCTCGACGCGGCCGTTTTTAGCACTGTTAATTTATAGAACAATTCGGCCAGATGACTTTTCAATTGAATACCTAATATAAACTGAATGCATAGTGATATTTTTTATTTATTTAATAATGAGTTATGAATTAAAGTAATGGATAATATATCATAATATAATATATCACGAAGTTACGTCGTTTGAGTTGATTTCACAGATAAGAGTTGTTGTATCACACAGAACCACAGAAAAATATCAATTTATAGTATTTATTACTTACATTATATTATGTACCTTCTATGTAGGCACAAATAAAAGATGTTTTTTTATAGCTTACCCGTAAATAAAATCACCACTGTAGAAGGCGCACTGGTAGAAGGTCATAATGGCAATTGTGCCTCTTATTAGCTATTGAAAAAACCTTGGTCAGTTTTAAAAAATACACAAATTGACTTGGACTATGTCATTATGGAATGGACGAACCATAAAAATAGTTAATAGTTATCTAGGACATGAAAAAAAATCCGAGATAGATAATCAAGAGGTGAAAATAGAAATAATGCGAGATCTATCCTGGGCTGCTTTTGTTAAGTTCTCATAATTCCTCTCATAGTTCTCATAATTCCTAAAGTCTCAGAAGTACTCACTTCAAAACTTTTCTTTTTCACAAAAAAAATGCGCAAATTATCAGTGATACAAAGTTCTATAGAAAGAAGAATGCTGGGTATATCATTAAGAGAAACAAGAACCAACCCGTGGATAAGATCAAAGCGAGATCAAAGGTGTGGTCCACGGGGTTGCTAAACAGAAACTGAGCTGA
The DNA here is from genome assembly GCF_059751315.1 of Micrasema longulum. NCBI lineage: Eukaryota > Metazoa > Arthropoda > Insecta > Trichoptera > Brachycentridae > Micrasema > Micrasema longulum. The sequence goes on from NW_028279008.1 coordinate 34,056, forward strand.
GGTGGTCATATAGCCAGAACCACAAACTCTACATAAACTCAAAAAGTCCTGGAATGGCGACCCAGAACAGGCAGAAGAAGTATCGGCAGGCTTCAGACAAGGTGGTCTGATGACGTAAAACGGGTTGCGGATAATCGTTGGATGCGGTTGGCTCAGGATAGGGAGGTGTGGAAATTTATAGAGGTTCACCATTGGGCGAGAAAGGGCTGATGATAATGTCATTATTACGGTCAAAAACCGAGTTGATTTATAAATTATCGTTTACTTAGGTGTAACAAACGTATTTATATGTATATAATACAGGCGTGTCATGATATCTGCCAATAAGCTGCAACTTGTTCATGCTGAAAACAAGCATACGTGCATTAATCGGAAAACCATAATAATTTTCCTTTAAGTGTCTGTAATTACAAATTGCGGATATTCAGTACGCGTTTAGATTGAATTGTTTTTAAGTAAATATTATGTGTTATGTCTTTCCTCGTCATACGTTCGTGTGGATTGGATACTAATGTCTGACGATACGTTGCCGGGAGTGGGCAATTTTAGAAGAACCCGAGTGCAAAGTCTCTCACTAAAGTGGACAATATGAATCAGATAGATTAGACGAAACACCTTTTTTGCACCGGTTCTCGCAAGATGGCTGATTATCGGAATTTATTAGTAAAACTTAATGATGTTTTCCATTCATACGTCGTCTCATCAACTCACACCGCCACCGTCTCGCAAGGGCAGTAGACCAATAATTCCGAGGAAATAGGAGGCACGAGCTCTTGAAAATGTTTTTTTTTGTGATGAGTAGTAAATCTGTCAGAAAACTATTTTAAACAAATATTTTGTTTTTTATTATATTTTGTACCTTTTACATTTTTTTATATAACTTTTATATAACTTTTTCTTTTCTTATTCTTTATATTTAAATTTATCCAATTTATATTTACTTTATTTTTATTACTGTATATAAATATATTTGTTTTTATTTTATTTGCAATTATTTAGTGATTAACATTTCTTAATTGTTAAATGCTTTTATTTTGATACCGATAATGTACTTAATCAATACCTTACACCACTATGGAAAATTTATATTGACTGTTTTCACAATTTTCATTGATATATATATATTCTTATTTTCTGTATACAATATATGTAAAAACAGTTGTTTTTTTTTTAAAGTTCATACTTGAAAAAACCTTAACCTATTACTGCTAAATAAGAGAAGAAAAATACCATAGTTAAAGTCAATAATAGATAATAGAATTAGAAAATACGAGCTGAATTTTTTTATTGTTAAATTGATTTAAATGTATTTCAGCATTTTTATTTAAACACATAATTAAACCCTCTCATATATAAATCGATTTATCTACAACCCTTTTCTTCGCGTTTTTTCACACTCCTCTTCTCTATTAAAAAAATGTATTTATTTATAATGTTCAAAACCCGAAAGAGTTATATAAATATACTACAAAGTCATGTCATGTTGTGTCTTGTCTGGTTAGTACTGTCATCATGTTGCACATCCAATAAAATAGAGGGATTACTAGAAAAACTTAGATTTTTCTGGCCATAATTATAGCTTTCCAATGTACCCGCATGATGGTTGTATAATTATTTTTGTAAACAAAAACTGGACAAAACCCCCTTGGGAGTTATTAAAATATTACAACAGAGACGTAGAACATTTTGGAAGACATTTAACATTGGAAGAATTGAAGGGATAAATGTGTGCTTACATGGGCAGAATGGTGAATGATACTATGTGTAAAGGCCACTTAAACCAGCCAATGATTATTCATAAGCCCTGTAAATGACTAGAATTCCATATTCCCTATCATAAATCTCTGTAGATTACTTTATACTTGGTTGCGCATATATGACGTAGGTATCCAGTGTCGATTATTGACACAATTTCAGTTTCAATCTGCCTTCAACCTTGTTAACCCTACCTCAGTATTCCTTCATAACCCGCTACAATTAGACCTAGTGTCCATCCGCGTGATTGTATTGCTAATCGCCGCGCCGCTTTTATATACTCGTATTTATTCCTTATCCAATCGCGCCAGTGCAGTGTGGTGCAGTGTGGTGCCAGTAGCTCGCTGCGGAAGGCCTTCCCGTTACGCATATTTGGTGCCGCATTTTTAGTGTCAAATGTCTGGATCCAGCCGAGTGCTGCAAGAACGAGAAAGACTGGATGAGGTTAGTTGTTTCCCTTCCTAGTCCATATTCGTTAGAGGTTGGATTGACTATTGACACCGCATACCGCATCGCTACGAGTAAACTCACTTATTTTCATTAAATTTAATCACCGTTCACTCCATTTAATAATAACCCTCACTATTTTGCGCCCCGCATCCGGGATATTATTTATTCCCCACCAATTATAAATATAATATTAATATAGAAGAAATAATTGTGGTAAAGCTAATCTAATGAGGAACTTCAGTCCTATGGGATATTGAATACAATAAATGTTTTCTTATACGCGGTAAAAATTGGAGCATTAAATTGTACGGCAAAGTTTCCTGAAATTGTACGAAAAAATAATAAAAAATATTTTTACTAAAACAGACTACTTTGAATGACGTCACTGGTTCATATTAATCAACCTATGATACGAGTATGAGAGCTATGGAAGATTTTCTGTTTGTTTTCCATGGATGGACCAATTGGAAGAACTGAATGGGACTAAGCGGAAAAGAACTTCTGACGTCACACGCGGATTTATTTAGTAAAAAATCGTAGCGCTGGTAATACGATAAAAACATTTTTTTTTTTAATTTTGGCTAAGTTTAATAGTCGATTAACAAAAAAAACCACTGAACTTCCTCATTGTCATTCAAACTGATCGTTAATAAATGCTTCAAATCATTCAATTATGCAATGCATTCTACACTTTGGAAAACACGGGAAAATGATTAAAGTTAATTGGTAAAATGTAACTACTTACTTTTTCAGCAGTCCGATTCCATCTGGAATTTTTCTTATATGATTGTTGGCCAGATTTAATATCTTTATGCACGTCATGGTCAGCAAAACTTCGGGGAATGTATTGAAACTGTTCGAGTTTAGTTCCACGAGTCTTAAGTTTCTAAGGTTTCTGAGGAATTCCAAGGAATCACTTCGTAATGCGTTATGTCCAGCTATAAGTTCTTCAAGTCCTCGGTGCAGTAAAGACTCATCAGGTAATTCCTCCAAGCCTGCTTTGGTGATGTCTAGTTTGTTGGCACACAATTGTTTTTGAGTTGCCTGTGAAAATAAAAAAGAGGTCAATACGTGCAAAACATTTAACATGCAAGCTGATTATTCCCTATTTTATCAAATTACAGGTATTCTGATAATTTAATCAGTCTAACAATGACATAAATTCCAAAACTTGTATTCTAATGAACCAAAAATAAAAGTATTGAATAATACCACAGATATATTTTATTCGGTGGATAATACAAAATAATTCCGTCTTGTACAAACATCAATACTAATTGAGTAGGTACATATTACAATGCTTAAATTTGTTGCAGCAGAGAGGGAAAACATTTTTGGGAAGGTAATATGGAAGTCTAGGCATTTACAGAGCTTATGACCTGTTATTGGTTGGTTTTAATGGCCACTTTAAACACAGTAACATTCATTTTGTTACACAATGTTAACAATAATCTTTTAAATTAAAGAAACATCACCGATGATTATTAATTGACTAATATTTTGATTCCGCTTTTTGATTTAGTAGTAAGAGACCATGCAAGAGATATCGGGTTCCATTCCCGATATGGTTGACATGAAATATGTATAAAAACAGTTGGTCTCTGGTCTTGCCTCCTGAAGCGTAAGATCATCTTACATTTATGTAAAAAAAAATCAACAACAAGAAGTTCCCTATACAGGAAATGATAATGATAATTTTACTAAGAAATTTCGGCTTTTTAGCTGTGTAAATTGAAATATGTTTTTTTCCCTTAAATACGTACATCGACTTAATTCTGTATGTATACAACATTTGTCTATTGTTGTGAACTCATGGATTTAATCAATATTAATATACCAATACGTAGAACTAGACAAAATAGTCTATATTATTGTCACCCTTCTCAAACTAACTATCTTTGTCACTCACCGCGTTACCAGACTAGGAAACGAATGTACCTCTCATATCGACATTTTTAACTCGAGTCTCTGTGAATTCAAATCATCTGTTCACAAATATTTTATGATGTTCTGTAGTAACGATTAACGAATTTTGCAAAAATTTGCAATAGATACTTATGGTAATGATCTGGTGTTTATTCATTTTATATTTGTTATATCTTTTGTATGCTGACATACATATACATACAAGTATAAATATATTTATTGTTATTTTTATTTTTATACCCATGTTTTTATATTGTTTTTTTATTTTTTATTTTTTGTAAATCTAACTAACTTATTATTTTGTTTTATTTTATATTGTAAAAGGCACTTGTGCCGTATAATAAATAAATTTGTCAAATACCTAGCGTTGAACATACTTATGTTTTCCGTACGAAGTTCAAAGAAGCGTGTTTAATTACAATACAATTTTATCTGTTTTATTTACTTGGTTTGGAAAACATACAGTTATTCGTATTTCAAAATTTAAATACATATAAAATAAAAACTCATCAAGTTTGCATTAATCAAAAGTGACAATTTATTAATTTGAACCGAACATTATAATACAATAAAAGTACATAAAATACTCGTAAGATTCACCAAGGCCATGTACATGGCTTGTCTTTGGAGATATTTTTTTTTAATATCTGATTACAATACTTATCTAATACTAAACGGTGCTAGTGAAATTGAGTTTTTTTTTTAAAAAACACGTGCACTTTCAATAATTAGATAAATAAAATAGAAACATTAAAATTGTAAACATTAGGCAAAAATTGATTTCATTCTTATAGACCCCTGATCAAATAGCCCCCCAACTCTTAATTTGCACTTATCTATCATGTTAACCCTAATTTTGCGAGTCGCGTTTTATAACAATTTTTTAGGAAGTTTTTAAATTCGTTGTTTTTTCTTTGATACAGAATGATAATTCGTCAATGATTCTTATGGAGGTAATTATTAAGAATAAATAAATAAATAATACCGGATACACACGTTATGCTTTCCACATACATGCATGTAGAATAATGTACGTACACGCGGACAAATAAATTGAAATTAAAAAGAAAAAGAAAATCTAACAAATATTTCAATCATAATTCAAAGCAATAAATAAATGATAACCAAAGCTAGTACTGGTCACTTTTTGTCGTGATACCTCATATTTGAATATGGTATATCCGCTTGTATTTTTTTAGGGAAATAAATATTTAACTAGGGTTTTAAAATATTTTATGCCAATACTAGTACCTATGTAAGACCTACGCGTAATATTCATATTATTTCGAATAACGAACCTGTTTTTTCGTGATTTCGATGGGTTCCAAGGAATCTTGTTCTATCCCCGAGATGATGCTGAGGTCATCACACTCCAAGAACGTCACACGCGACTTCATATTTACTCTTTACTCACTCGACATGCACCGCGCAAACAGATAATAGCATACTCACTACTCACATATCTCTGCTTATCCGAACTTTTTTTGTGAAAATTCTTCAGTACCTCCATTTAATTCCCCCATTGCAATAACTGTAGCATTTACACTTAAAAAACCGTTAATTTTCTAGAACAATAAAACAAACAAACCTTAACGTTGAGATTTAAAGTTTAAAACTGGTGTTATAAAAATATGTTTCCGCCTTGTGGTATTGCTGTTCGTACACATAGTGTCCTATGCTATGCTTCAACAGATGTGGTTAAGACGACGATGAACATATTATTAATTCACATAATAGTATAATTTTAATATCATACTATATTTTTTAGCTGATTTAGTAGGCATTTATTAATAAAAAAAAACAAAAATTAAAACTCTCCTAAATTGTTTGTGACTATGGCGTTGGTAGGTACTAGTTGCGAGTACGCAGATAACCTATCTTTGTATTAAAAAACTTTTATTTAGTTAGAAATAATCATGAAATTTCATGAATAATTTTATTTGCACGATTTTCATCTAAACATATACTACAATTCTGAAGTCAGCGCTACTAACAGTTACATCAAATAAATATATATCTTTGGTGCATCTTTCTTTACGACGATAAAAGTAAAATTACCATACAATGACCAAAACAGACAATACACATTTTCAATCTAATTTGAATAAGATTTGGGTAACAGTCAATTTCACACTTCAGGAAACTTTGAAAATATTTTCTTAAATTTTCATCACATTAACTTTCTAATCAGTTCGCCAAGAATTCACAACTAAAAATTTAACAGTTGAATACATCAAATTAATTATAATATTTGTATATTGCTAGACAGTTCCCGTGGTGCAATGGCTAAGTCAATTGCCTCACACACGGGGTTGCGGGTTAATTTCCGAGTGAGATCACGATCAGCCGTGATTTTTCTCAAGCCTGGATGTCGAGTATTGCAAAAACTTTTATTGTTCAATTTTTTTTTTTAAATCGTACTCTGTTTACACCTTTTCATTTTTTTAATCTTATTATCAATTTACTTTCACCAAAGTTATCTTTGACTTCGCCAGCAGTTTTAAACACACAATGTTTTAAGCTATTAAACGGACGACATTAAATTATTTAATCAAGCATTGAGTTATGACATAAAAAAGTAATGTGTCCAGTCTAACGAGGAATCACGTGTCACGACAAAAAAAATATGTTACGTATAAAATCACAAAAAAAGGCGTTTGCAAATAAAACACCTTATGGCAGGATCTTAAAACCTAAAGAGTTATTTTTTACACGATTTACAGGTTATATCGAGAGAGGGATTGGCTTCTTCACTACTGTTATTATTAACTGAATCAACTCTCACGAAGGTGAATGTCACAGTGACGTATGACAACTCTTAACATCATATTATATGTTCACATATCTTGAGCATAATAGTACCCAGAGTAAGTACTCCGCCATTGTTGTGTCTACTAGTATACGGGTGTAGTCTGGATGTCTTACACGTTAGATAAGCGGTTAGTTATATTGTTATTTATTTATTCATAAACACAACACCGTTCACAAAAAAAACAGATAACCATACGTTTCAGCTCTTTAACTTCACAAACATCAACAGATGACAGAATTGAAAGAATATAGATGTTCAAATATGAGCAGAATGGGGAATAACATTCCAATAACATTTGCGTAACACACAGTGTGTTAAGTGGCCCTTAAACCAGCCAATGACAGGTCATAAGCCCTGTAGATGCCTAGACTTCTATATAACCTTCTCTAAAATGTTGTTCATCTCTGTTGTAATATATTAAGATAATCATACATAAATACAGAAAAGATTACATACATACCTCGGATGCACATTTCATTTTCATTTTTAGTGATTGTGCGACATGCACTATGTTTATTGTGTATTGCACCCTAGTGAAAATGTTGTAAATATCCTACTGTGGGTACAATATATTTCTCTCCAGCTCAATAACAACTTAACTCTCCCCGAATGTACATGTGGTTTTGATATTCTCTGCGCGATCGGTAACAAGTTTTTTTTAGTTATTAATAAGTCATTCCAATCCACTGTGTCTTATTATCGTACGAATCAATAATCAAGAACCGACAAGTGTCGATCTGACCACAGTTTCTGATAGAGCTACTATTGGGGTACGGTGGAAAAGTAACTAAAGATAACGTAATAGCAACGCCAAATTCCGCGAACCAGCAAAACACGCAAAATTCGAGCGTCCCTCTGCTGTCTGGCAAGTGACGCGATCATCCAGTCTAACTAGAAACACTTAATGTTAACACGTTAATATTACTTGTAAAGTTCTATTGTGGTCATCATCAACTGACTTTATCAATAATCGATATATCGGCGGCCTCCGTGGTGTAGTGGTCAAGACGCTTGACTCACGCACGGAAGGTTCCGGGTTTGATTCCCGGTGAGAACACAAAAAAATAAATTAGATTTTTCTCACGCCTGGGTGTTCTGTGATGTAATTCACCACTGTAATTCGGCCTCCTGGCCTGTTGTGGTGCAAAAATAAATAAATAAATAACGGAAAAAATATTTTTCTTCGGTAAACAGACTTGTGGCCTTTATTTTAAGTTCACAAACTAGAGAAAAAACATTCTTATAAACATTAAAGATTGGTTGATTTTTATATATCAAATTATTTAGAATATATTTTTACGTCGGTAATGCATCTTAAACCAAAACGTCATAATAAAGGTATGTTATTTTAGTGCGTAGATATGTGTACCGTGGCATACGTGTCCTCTTGGTACATATAGATGTATCTACCCAAAACTTGAAGGTAGGGGGTTAGTAGTTATCTTTGTAATCATACGGGAAAATATATCTTCAACTATGACGTCATGGTGAAGGTATGATGTCATTAACTTCCGATTGTAATCACGGCTCTGATGCGAGTTACCGATCAACTTATCGACTATGTAACATAAATGATCCAGATACGCTGCAATCGGGATTATAAGTCAGAGAACTGATTAATTGATTATTTACTAATTGCTAATAAAAATATGTCAATCGAAGCTGAACTGGGAGTGGACAACGGAGTTTTAGTCCCAACATCTATGTATGGAAGTGTAACATAAAACTGGCAGAGGAAGGATGAAAGCCGAGTGAATGCGGTCTTAGACGAATGTGTGGGAAATCAATGTATGACAGGGTTACGAATGAAATTATGAAATCCGGCGAGTGTAAAACTGGGTCGGGCATAATTGATAAGATTAAGAAAGGGTCTCTGAGATGGTTAGGTCATGTAGAACGAATGGATGACGAAAGAATGGTAAATTAAGTATAAATGGCAAAAATGAACGGTACTGTGAGACGAGGACGACCAAGGAAGACGTGGCATAATAAGATAAACCAAAATCTTATGTCTGGTCATGTCAAAAGCAGGCATAACCGAAGCTAGAAATGTATGCCAGGACAGACCTGTGAGGCGGTCCATTCTCTCTGCCTACCCCTACGGGGAAATGGCGTGATGGTAGTGTAGTATACATTTTCTCGATTTTTTTAATTCAGAGAAATAATGTACTGCAACACTGAAACGAAAACCAGTCATAAATAAGTAACATTTTATATTTTGTAGCTATTTGAAATAATGGCATGGAAGTATGTCAAAACTCTTTGAATCGATTATTTCAGATTAGATTTACGGAATAGGCTATTTGTGTTGTCAACCGATCGGAACAACATAAGATCGCTGCTAGTTAAATCATTTTACCGCTGTCACGTGCCATAAAATAGTTTAAAGACATTGGGCCTTACTCGTGAACTTGGTATAAAGTTATACGGATGGAAATATCATCCTTATTATAGTAATAGAATAAGGATGGTATTCCCATACTCATTCTACAACTATGCCTAAGCGTAACTTTATACCAGGTTTATAAGTAAGGCCCATTAAAGACAAATAATAAAATAAGAAATTGTAACGAGCAATCCGTTTTACTTACTTAACTGTAGAAATGATTTATATAGAGCGAAGCCATGTTTTATAACACAAGAGTAACCTAACTTTTACATTTTAATATTTTTAAATATTTTCATTTATTTATTTATTTACACCTTTTATCAAAATACAATTTAACGTTCACTTTGCCCAGCTAACAAAGGTACATACCCCGTTCCAAGCTAGGCAATTACATTCTAATATATGAAAATAGTAAAAAAAATAATAGAGAGCACCAACAAATAAAATATAAACTTATTCGTATATACATATACATACACACATATACATATATTCACACACATATATATATACACCCACATACACACACACATACATACACCCATGGGCATATACATACATACATTCATAAAAACATAGACAATTTATTTATGCGAAACTTCATGGATGCCATATATAAATATATTTTTTTTAATTATTCCTTACTTTTATATTTTATTTTCGACATACAGTAAGATCTAAAGGAAAATATTTTTAATTATTGGTCAATTATATTTTTTAAATCCGTCTCCCTCTTGAATGGTATTTTATATTTTCTTATTATTGAATAACAGGTTCTACTATCTACCCATCCATCCGTACTAATATTATAAATGCGAAAGTTTTGTTCGTTTATGTGTGTTTCCTTCACGTCTCAACGTAGTGACCGATTGACATGTATTTTTGAATAGGGATAGGCGAAGAGGTGAGAAGTAAAATAGGTTACTTATTTTTTATCCCGAATCAAAAAAAGTACCCCAAAAAAATGTAATATGTCAACAATGAGGAACACTAAATGCAAATGAGTAGGCGGTAAGGTGGTATGTCAAAAATAATTCATTTGACATTAACTGTATAAATTTCTATCTTGACTCGCTTTATCTATGTTTAGTTTGGTTTGCTTTTTGTTTAGTTTTGTAGTAGGATTTTGGATTCCAGAACAGAATAACGATGCGACGTCGCCATAGACTAGCGGGTCGTTTTTTTTTTTTCATACCGATGGTTGGGAGGACCGGCAATCGATAGGTACAAGCTATTTTCTGTCCCGAAAAATATATCATTCCATCGGGAAAATTCTTATTGCTAAACGACAAAAATAATTCATTACCCAATTAATTTCTCCCAAATGCTAAAAGCTAATTATATTTATAATAATTGGGAAAAACTTTATCTGGATGTAGATATATTTTTTATACTTATTTATCGTATTTTTGTTGTTTTCCTAATAAAAACAAAATAAAATAATGTTTAAAAGTATAAGCATTAATTACAAATAATTGATTAATAAACAAGTGCACTATTTTACCCTCTCCTTAAAATTCTAAAGTTTGTTCAATTTCAACAGAGATGGAGCACCTTTTTGAAGAGGGATTATAAACGTATTTACAAGGCTCCTGACAAGAAATAGGCTGATTTGAGTAATCACAGCATCCTATGTATGGGGAAGGTGGGGCGTGTTGTGACAACGCATTTAAAATTCGCGTTAATTGACCTAGCGCCAACCGCATGGCTTCATTTCGTGTAAAATACGTTCCGCCAGTTGCTGTCAAAATCGTACGGTTGATTTTAAAAAGTTTGACGATAAAGTATGGTTTAAAGGTGTTTAACTATCTTTTCCTGCAAATTTTCTAAGTCTTTTCCTGTCCTGTTAGACCAAGATGAGATATTTTATATTACCAAAACGTTATATAATTTGTGTGTATTATTAGAATAAATAAAGTACTTCCTTCAGACAAATTCACTTTCATGGCCATTTTAATGGAAAATAGTTAGTTGTGACAGTGACATTCCAATTATCTTCATGGTAAAAGGTGGATGAAGTGCAAAAATTCCATAGAAGTGTCACGAGCTATGTTCTGGAGTGTATGAATACATTTCAGATTTATTTGTGACTTTTGTTTGACTGGTGCAGAATGATTTCAATTAGAAACTAGAATTGTTTTCATCAAAGAGAACACGTTTTCAATTTACAATATTTAATGATCGAGAAGCATATTTTACATTTGAATATGAATATTTTAAATATTTTTTTCTTATTTTGACTAATTTATTTCTTAAATACTTAATTATTTTATTCGTCACAACTTGCCCCACCCTTGACACAACTAACTTCACGGGTGGGGCAGGTTGTGAAAGCTTCCATATTTTGTAAAACTGCATTTATTCACTTTGTCCATTTGTTTTCTTATTAAAATTATAACTTTAGTTTTATTAAAGGATTTCCTACAATAACCTTTTTTGTGACTTAGTCACAATACGCCCCATTCCTTTCCCCCCTAACATTCATATTCTGCCATACACCAAAAAGGTTTTTGGCTCTTCTGCTTCTCAAAAATTATCAGACGGAACGATAATTATGAATCAAAGTGTTTTTAAGCATAGGCACAGTGTTCACTAGCCTAGATTTTATGTTTTTTTCTCTATCTCGTTTGATACATCGGTCAATTTTATTATTTTGTATATTTGCCGAGATGCCGAGTGATAAAAAGAAAGATTATTTTACGATAGTATTGATAAATTTACTTATTTTATTTTACCAAGCCTAAAAATCGTATTATTCTTATTATTTAAGGTACTTGTTTATAAATATGTAAAATATAAAACCCGACTTTTGATTGTCGTTTTACTCTTTCTAACAACTTAACACGTGTTAGCAAAGAGCTATTGTGCAAAACCGGTTCTTTAACTAGGTAGGTAGGTAGGTAGGTTATATAATTCGTGATTGTTGTTATAATGATTTTTTTTTTTTAATCATTAAACTGAACATTATTAATTAGGAAGTATTTAAATCAATAATTCGGCCAACGGGAAAAAAGAAAAAACAATTTATTAATCAGAAACGAAACCACATTTTAAACCAATTTATTAATGCAGAGACAAGTTGAGACATCTATGAACGTTTTGTTAAAGCTAAAAGTACAATAACTGACCTTATTAGCGACATCTAGTGGCAAATTCCTAATGCAGAATGGAAATTGGAAAAGTTAGTAGACAAAAACTTTAGTTGCTTTTTTTTTCTTTATCTCTTACCTAAATTAGAATGCGCCAATATTAGCATTTTAATTTAACTCTTTATAGCAATTTAAATTATACCGTAAAAGGCTTAAAGGTTTAAAGACAGCAAAACCTACATATGTATTAATTATAAATTATAAACACTAAAAAATATTTTTTCCTCTATTTCAATGCTAAAAAACGGTGACAATTTTATTCAATAATTTTTTTTTATTATTATTCTAAAGCTGTCATTATGAATACACTAGTGAGGGATGTGCTTTCTATTGTGTATATATAGGTAGGGAGTTTTTTTAGATTTTTTATATTACCCACGTATTGTCTCATATATATATATATATATATATATATAACTGCAGTTAAAATATATACTCCAGTAGCTACATTTAAAAATGTTGGATTTGAGCGTATAATTTTGTTGTTTATTTATTTTGAAGACAAAAAACATATTTTAACAGTTAACAATTCATAAATTTCATAAACGCTTGTTTTGAGTGTTTAATTTTGTGCAATGTATGTACATTTTACTATCTACACTAATACATAATATGTATTATACATCTATACATGTATTGTTTAATATCGCTGTTAAATTTTTTGACTTTAAAATATAAATAAATATGAAGAGAAATGAATAAAATGTATTAATTTGACCTTTTTACAGGAATGGGTCGCATTAAGAAAATGCACGATCTTTTAAACTAGTTTGAGAAAGGATTAAAGTGAAAACATGTACAGGACGTACCTACCTATGATATGACATTGCATTTTTCCACTTTACATGGTGTGGAACATCCACTATTCTGCCTCTGCCTATATTTGAACATCAATTTTCGCTAAAATCTTTATAATGTTGGTAAGATTCATACAAATTCTACTTAACATGTTCTAATAATACTTTTTTAAAATTTATGTATATTTTTTTAAAAACCCTTTATGGTTATAAATATAAGAAAAATATAACAATTTACTCATTTTACGTCTCATCTGGTTAGTGTACCTAGTCATCGTACGCTTTTTTAAGGTTGATTTTTAATTTGTCTCCAATATAGTTTTTTCAAGTCTTGTAGTGTTCAAGTCCATTGAGTCGTATTTTTGACGATTCTAAATTTGTCTTTGCTTTCTTAATATGGTAATGTTGTTGTTGAACTGACTCTTCGGGTAGCCATCTTATCTAATTTATGATAAATTTGTGATATTTACTTCTTTTATCCACGAGAACCACAAGTTCCTTTCCCAGTAGTGGTCGAACCCCAGGAACACGTGTCTGTCCTTGGGCGGGGGGTTGGGGGGCCCGGCCGGGGGCGGCGTGAGGCGGAGCACCAGGCGGGCGGAGCGCGGCCCTCGGAGCTCCACCTCACCGCCCCCCAGTTCCACCAGTTCGGGCAGGCCGTCCAAGCTGCCTGGAAATTTTTAAAATTCATCATAACTTTTAAATCGCAGTGAAAGGAGAAAATGAAATCAGTAAATATAAATAGTAAAATTCCGGTTCATTTATTTTATTATTCGGTTCGTTTTTTTTAAAGGGGTACCGAGAGCACAATTTAAAAAAATATATTAAACAGTGTTTTATTTCAATTTCAAAAACCACACTTTCTACGCGCCACCCCGTACTTAGGGGAGAGCGTTAATGAAACGGACGTTCCATGAAACGGACATTATATTATTCTACGAGTAGTAACTCAATTACTGTTTGAGTTTAAATATTTTTATTGCTTGCCGTACTTAGTATCATATCACACTACGTACGTTACTCTTGTGCCTGCCATTGTGTAGTGAAGACGTTTGTGATTTTTTTTGTCTTCTTAGTAGTTTTTTGTTGCTGTTTTACAACAAACTCAAAAGGTAAGCGTTAGTGCATTTTTTTTTATTTCGAGATATCAATTGCTGGTAATATAAGGTACATCAAATAATAAATGTGTTTTATTTTTTATTTACATAATATTTCGGAGAGTTCAATGAAACGGATGTCTAGTTCACGGTATTTTTTTTGTCCGTTTCGTGAAAAAAAATTATACAAAACATACTATATTTTTATTACAGATCATGAATTCTGGAAATAAATGAGAAGACCGATGAACACAGTTAGAGAGCGGTGAGAGAAGTGCTTAAAAAAAGCGTCAACCAAAGCTAATGAAAAGGTTCTAAGATATCGGAAACATATTGTTGTTTGCACCACAATATGCCAGGAGATCCAATTACAATAGTGAATTACAGCATAGGACACCCAGGCTTATTCTTGTTTATTTTTCTAAATAAGATTTAATTTTTGCGTTCTTATCAGGAATCAAACCCCGAACCGTGTTTGATTTAAGCGTCTTAACCACCACGCCACGAGATATTTGACGGATATGATAAAAAAAAAACAAAATAACACGGCGAAAATTGTGAACACATGCATAATGTTCGGAATAGAAAAGATTTTAGCGAATTGTTTTAAACTTAAAAAAACAGCTGATCTGGAATTTAAACGAGACTAGTTCTATAATAGAAATCCAACAACAATTGTTGCAGTCCATGGATTGAATAAAGTTGGCCAAAACACATCAGCTAAAATAAAGAAATTTTATTACCACGGTCGGGTTCGTAAAAAATGCTTCAGGCAGCATCTTTCCACCTGCTTTTGTTTTCCTTGAGATTAATGATTGGGATAATTAATGATAAATGAACTTCAGGATTGTAATGATCTCAAAAGAACGTAAAGGATCTCTTAGTTTCACCAATCCTAATTGTTGGATTATGGTAGAATTAATTCGTCAAGCCTACAGCAGAATCTTAACGTATATTTTTTATGGAAAGTCATTCTTCATCAATGTTTTGTACGTCATTAGTTTCTAAAATATGTTTATAACTTTATAAATTCCGTTCGCGCTTTGTTTGTTAATAATAACCTTATGGTACCCTGTGTCCGTATCATGAGACCGTGTTCACGGAACAGACAATTTCCATATTTTTTTTTGTTTTAACTAAACCTAAAACTACTTTTTTCTTTATTTCTTCAATCTGCATTTATATATTATAGAGTAAAGATTAATAATTTGCATGTTTTTTAGTAATTGTAAAAATAAATCAATTATTGTATGTTTTTCAAAAACGTTCGTTTTATTAACACTCTCCACTCTCCCTGTATCTATGATGTCACAGAAGTCTAGATGTAATCTTATATTATTGTAATATATACAAGACTTAATATATATCTCTTATTTTTTAATAATTAAGTAGTATTGCTACAATAGGCCTAAATTGTAATATATTATAATAAAATACATGAATATTGGGACAAAAAATATACCCCAGGGATACAATATTAATATTGATAATTCAAATATAAATTTTGTGAAAACTTATAATTAGAAATCAAACACTGATTTGAGTCTACTGAACACTTTATTTTATTTTAAAGCTTCATTAATTATCTCACAATACAAACTCTTATGTCAATAAATACTTACTTTGTTATATTTTTCCCGAAATTCAAATATAAATACCTAAATTCCCCATTACCTATTAAACACTTAGCCTCACCCTTAACCATTGGTTTTTCCCTCAATTACGATTAATGTACATGCTATAGTTCATAAGATTATTTTTATTTTCTACTAAAGTACCTTGAATTATATAACTATATAAGGACATTCAATCCAAATAATCTTCACATTCGTTTAAAAATGCCCCAATAAGGCGAAACAATCGTCAGAAAGTTTTTATTTTTATATGTTTATATTTGTAAAAATAAAATAAAGTGTTCAGTAGACTCAAATCAGTGTTTGATTTCTAATTATAAGTTTAAATATGGAGTTCTACAAAATAAACACCAAATCAATCAATAAATTTTGTGGATAAAATAAAGTATCTCGGATTTTACTTAGATAGATATTTAAATTTCAAAGCACATTCTCAATATGTTACAAAGAAAAAATATAAAAAATCTTTTATGGGAAGATTACGAAATGTATTGGGTATAAAGAGTAGTGTTCTTATCTATAAAACAATCAAATGTCCACATATAAATTATTGTTCTTCCATTCCTTTTTTATGTAATAAAGGGGAAATTAAAAATATACAAATTCTTGAGGATTATAAAAAAAATATGTTTTATAATGTAGAAAGAATGCACAAAGAAATTGGCTTACTCACAGTAAAGCTGCAAATAAAATATAAAAGCAATTTTTGTACATAATTTAACCAACAGTGTCATACATATAAAACCAGAGATAAAAAAAGATAAGATTACCAATGATGAGAAAAACAGAATCTCAAAACTCAATGTACAAGAGATTGAAGCTGTACAATGAGTTACCTGAAGAGATAAAAGAAAAATAATGAATTGAATGATTTAAAATTAATTTTAAAAAAACATGTTCTTGAGAAATTTTGAAAAAAATGTAATGTTTATAAAAGTTTATATTAGTTCTAAAGATTTTATGGTCTTACTTAATAAAGCATAAATAAACAAATTTTTATGAATTATGGAAAATAGATTATTTAACGGTATTTTTATATAACGCATATTATTTTTTTGTTTTTATATACCTGTATTTCTAAGTATCTCGTATTTTGCTTAACGTAGCACGACGTTACACCACTGTTCGTAAAGGATTTTTTTAGCACAGTCATTTAAGAGTTTTTAAAAATTACGAATTGTAGAGTCTGTAGTGTCTGCCTCAAAAGACTGAGGCAGAATATACCATTCCACGTACATATTATATCTTTAAAAAAAAAATTGTTAAATTAGTGTCCTTGGCTCGAACAACCCCAGCAATAATTAAAAAAAAAAAATAAGTAAATAAATTATAGCA
The DNA here is from genome assembly GCF_059751315.1 of Micrasema longulum. Lineage (NCBI taxonomy): Eukaryota > Metazoa > Arthropoda > Insecta > Trichoptera > Brachycentridae > Micrasema > Micrasema longulum. The sequence continues at coordinate 51,400 of NW_028279008.1, forward strand.
TTACGCAAAAATGAAAATAAAATTTGAAAAATTTGTGCAAAAAACTATTTATGATCAAAACCGATGGGAAGACCTTTGAAATTTAAAACGGTTTTGGTGTATAGAGTGAGTACTTTCAGTGTCTAAATAATATTATATTTAATGTTTTGTTTTGAAGAGTTTTTTGGATGGCTTTTAACAATAAAATTACGCAATAATCGGTAAAGGTTTACGAATAAATATTGTTTGAAATTTCAAACAAAAAATAAATGAAAAAGCCCAGCATAGAAAAAATAATAAAACTCCAAACTATAACAGTTTTCGTAAAAAGCTTGAGTATTAAACTGAATTTTTGTAAACAGGGTGTTCTTTAAACCCTGGCCCATCCGAAACCACGATGATCAGTATGAGCAAGAAGACATATTGGCCCATTAAAATAAATTTTTAGAACAAATAAAATTTACAAAAATAAAATATTACAAAAAACAAATGGTTTCTTACTTCTGCAGGGGAGAAACGAGGTTGGGGGAGGGGGGAGTCTGATATACCATCAACCCCGCGGCGGCGACTCCCTCGCTTCTCCACTGCAGAAGTACGCAACCATTTGTTTTTTTAAATATTAAAAAAAAAAAATTGTTCATTCTAAATATTTATATTAATATGCTAATAGGTCTTCTTGCCCATACTGATCATCGTGGTTTCGGATGTGACAGGGTTTAAAGAACACCCTGTAAATGAACCATTGCTTCCCCTAAATTTAGCCAAGTAATGTTTATAAAATATCATGTTTAATTAATCAATTATCAGTCATATTATACAAAGCATTTAGATTACTGTAAACAAATAATGTACTAATAATTTTATTTATAATCACGATAAATTGCGAAGGAGTATTACTATCAATCGCCTTATTAAAAAATGATAAAAAGCCAGTTCCTTTTCCCCTTTTTTTCCATCCTATCACCTCTCTTCTCCTCTCTTCATATTTTACTGTATTTTTTGTTTTAAATTGTCGTATAAAGTTATAAGATTCTGTTAAAATATGTCTATGTAGTTGTAATTTTCTCGAACAGAATGGTTTGGGTAGGTAGGAAGAAATTGCCTTAAGGCAATATGCCCGCCCTTATATGTATATAAGTTGTATATGTAAATAAAGTTTAAAATAAATAAACATACTAACATAATTATTTTGTGATGGAGTAGGAATACAATAAAGACATGTAAAATTATTGTTATTATTTCTGATCGAATGTATATATTATTTAGTTTGTCTATAATTTCTTGAGGGCAGTTTATATATACATGTATACATATACAGGGTGTTCTTTAAACCCTGTCACATTCGAAACTACGGTGATCAGTATGAGCAAGAAGACATATTGGCACATTAAAATAAATTTTTAGATCGATTTTTTTTTTAATATACATAAAAAGAACAAATGGTTGCTTACTTTTGCAAGGGAGATGCAAGGGGGCGCGGATGCGCGGTCGCGCTGTTGGCGGTGTATCAGACTCCCCCCTCCTCGTTTTATCCCTGCAGAAGTAAGCACCCATTTTTTTATTTTATACCTATTTTTTTATAATTTTATTCGTTCTGAAAACTTATTATAATGTGCCAAAATGTCTTCTTGCTCATAATGATCATCGTGGTTTCGGGTGTGACAGGGTTTATAGAACACTGTGTATAATATTGTTATTACCCATGCCTTAATTGCTTCCATTATCAAAATCCCCACGCACGCCCCTGGAATAAACATAATACATATTAACAGTCTTGGGGTCATCATTTCTCTATCTGCACCCAGTGGTATATAGGGCACTGCATTGGTACACCAAATGCAGCGTATCTCGATCTTTTCTTCCCTGGATCCTATTTCTGTCTCCTTCCAAACTCATTACCTGATCCCACATTCCTCATCATAATACATAATATGAATCGGGTTGTGGTCCCGTGGCTAGTGTTGCGGACTCACGGGCCAGAGCTCCGAGGTTCAAACCCCACTCTACACCAATTTGATTTCCATTTTCTAATAGTGAGTTATTTACAACTAGTTAGAAATGGAAATTGAAATATTTGGGTAAAATATAAGAACGCTAATATTTTTTTTAAATACATTAATATATATATTGTGCATAGCAAAAGTAGGACATTGATACAAATCTGTACACAAAAAACAGCTGTTATTCGAAGAAAAAAAAAGTATTTTTCTGAACATTTGATGAATATTTGTCGTACACCGGTTTCCCACACATTCATTTAAGAGAAAAAGAGGATTTTTTCTAATAACTCGTAACTGTATTATCAAAATGATTAGTATTTACCATTGACATCTACCCAACTACCTCACAATCTTATAGAAAATGTGTCGATGTACATCGCAAAATAGAAAAAACGAGAAAATTGTAAATAATTTATTGATGCTATAGATTTGTCAGATAAGTCTCAAGAAAGCAACAAAAATGATTGAGATTAGACCTTTTCTACAGAAAATATTTTGTAGGAAAGCGTTTCTCTATAGTTTCTCTCATCGCCAGCTGAACGATGATGTATTATGGAAATAAGTCTGACCTAATGGTATACGGTACCTACATACACATAAACTTATTGTTCTGCACACATAAAGCAAGCAAAATAAAAGATTTGAATTAACTGTAAGACTTTTCGTACAAATCATTCTACCTAGTATGCCTACTGACACCAACGAAATTTGTATGTTTAAACAATGTTTTGAGTATGTCCAAATGTTTACAGACATGCTGGATTTCCTCTCTAGTGAATTATTTAGATCTAAATTTGTTGGTACAAAGAGGGTGAACATTTTTGGAAAGGGAGTATGGAAGTCTAGGCATTTACAAAGACCACATGGACAGAATGGTCAATGTTACACAGTGAGTAAAGTGGCCACTTAACCTAGCCAAATACAGATCATAAGTCCTGTAAATGCATAGACTTCTATATTCAGGTCTCAAAAATGTTTTCCCTCTCTGCTGCAACTAATTTTAATTCATTTGTTAAAAACTGCATTAAATTTTAATTAATATGAATGTAATATTATTTTACGTTTTTTTCTTTATATATTCTATGTTTTTTTTCCTCTTAAACTCGTATATTCAAAATTATATAAACTCTTATGAATAAACAACTACAACAGTGTAAGTCACTCTCCAAGCACAAGAGTTAGTCTCTTTTTTTGGAGAGTTACAGTGATAACATTTACCAGATGTATAAAAGTAGATCTGTATAGAATTTTTTTAAAACATGTACCGTTTATGAAATTTATTAATATATATTTTTTTTTAATGTTTACTTGGTTCGCCGACAGGCACTAACACATTCACAAAGGGATATTGAACATTCGAACGCACTGGACATTTATGTATGTACATAGATACCATTGCATTTTAACAAACTACGAGTATCATCTACTACAGATTGAAAGAGAGTTAAATTGAACAGACTAATTATAAAGCTACATAATTCGATTGAATGTTATTCTATAAAAAAGAATGATTTTATTTTTGGAACAGACAATCGTTTTCGTACGCGCATTAAATAAAAATGTATGTGTAACTTACAATAAAAAAAAATAAAAAAACTGTGAATTTAATTAGTCATAATTATTTCGAAAAAGAAACTTAAGATTTTATAAAATGCAAAGCCCAGGCAATTGCACAATAATGATAATTTGATAATAATTATGCGATAATGATGATTGTATGCAGTAAAATACGCTCTTAATTCTACTCTAATTGGATATTTGTTATGTAAAACAAACATTTAAATAAACAAATCACTTTTACCTGGGTATAAAAGTAGTTTAGATCCAACAAGAGCAACAGGTCGACGCTTCCAGTTAGGAAATACTAGTCCCTTGAGGACTTGAAGAGGTGCAGCTCGAGTGGCGAAGGGGAGCCCTGCAGGGGGTGCGGCAGGTCCTCCGTGGATCCTCACCAGGAATCGGAGCTCTGGGTCGATCCCCATTCTAGACCTTCGAGAAACGTCGTGAAATCCTAACTTAATCAAGAACTCGTCTTGCAATTGTAGTGGACACTCTTTATCTGAAAGTCTTTTGGACTCTCCACTCCCGTATTGTATCCAAATGGTCAAGCTTGGAGGGAGAGCCAAACTTTTTGCTACAGATTTGATATTCATATCCCGATTAAGGAAAAGAAGTTGACTCTTCATGTCAGCGAATGGATCCGGTCCAGCGTATATCCTAACCCAACCAGACTGCTGGGGCTCCGGTTCCATATTTTTTTCAGTGATTTCATCGTCGGTAGAAATTGACTTCAGACCTCTCGTGGAAGCCAGTCTTCTGAAAGATTTCTTTCTCACAGGTGAATCCTGGTTCCTCTCTACCACCCCGTCACCTTTCCCTAAAATGTTGCCTACAGTGGCTATTGTATTGCACACCATTTTGCTAGTTGGTTTTCTCCGAGAAACTCGTAAGATTCCAATTTCACTTTTCTCCGGCTTAACGCATGTACATCTCGTACATATTTTCCACGCTGTAGTAAACAACAAACCGTAATCTTGTACACATGTTTACGCTTCACTCGCGTATTTATAATATTCAAGTAATTACACTGTTAAATATTTTATTAATTTTAATAATTCAAAATCAACTGTAGTTGTTTATATTTTCACCGCATTCACTATCACGCAACCGGCAAAACGTTCGACTGACGTAAGAGAAACAATAGAACAATGTGAGAACTTGATCCGAAATTCCCATGCATTGAAGCAGAAGAGCAGTCCGGTTCGGCCGCGTCAGGCACGATATAAACAAAGCCATTCACTATTCACAGTGACCCTCTCCTCCGTATGTCCAGTGCATACTGCCGCATGCCGTGCCGTCTGGTGTTGGGCGAACACTCGAAGCTGGAGGGCTGCAGCTCTGCGGGGCTCGAGGGGGGCGAGTGGCTAGTGGCAGGTGCCCCCGGTACTTAGCACCGGATGCGGAGGAAGGTGCGCTGACTCAGGTTAAACCCTTCTCTCTCCCTTCTTCCGGTGGTCTATGACAAGCGTTTAATCAATTTGTTGATGTAAGGCAGGATACCATTTTTCCCACGACCCACGATGGCAGCAAATCACACATTATAGGCATTCAAATGGTCGACCATACAATAAACTTGATTTGGGTGCTAAATACGATTCGGGTGTTTTTAAATTACATTATATGCGTAAACATAATTACATTTTTAATTCACGCAAACCAAAGAACGTGCTATAAGTGGATTTGGTAACATTTTACGGGGATAGAGAACATTTTAGAGAATGGAATATAGAAATCTAGGCATTTACAGGGCTTAGATTTATATATTCCATTCTTTTAAATTACAACAGGGATGGAGAATACCTTAAAGAAGGGAATATGGAAGTCTAGGCATTTACAGGACTTATGATTGGCTGGTTTAAGTGGCCATTTTACACACTAGTTAACCTTCACCATTTTGCCTATGTTTGAACATGCGTATTTCTTCAACTTTCCATCTGTTGATTTTAGTGAAGTTAAAGATATGAAACCTTTATTGTTGCGAAGAGATTAATTTAATCGAATTATTTCCCATACTAGGCAAAGCCTGAAAACAATTTTCCAATTTTCCAATTTTTAAACTTCTTAGACCAGTTACAATATTTTGAGTTTGTCCAAATGTCTTTTGTTTACTAACATTTGAACAAACTTAAAATATTTATTTTAAAGTATTTCAATAAATAAAATATATACTATTTACATATTTTTAAAATATACATTATTACCTAGCAAACGTTACAAGAAAAAATGGTTCAAGCATATACAATATAAATATGGTGCATTTTATGAACCAACGAAAAAATTCATTAACTTTGTAGTTTTTTAAAAAAAATCGAATAATTGTTATTATTTCTTAAGTCTTAGACGTGTAAGACTTAGAAGTGTATGTAGATAAATGTAATGGAAAAAACCTGTTTTAAAATTGAATGTACGATATCTTTGATGGTCCTTCGATCCTAATTAAATCATGTAAGTATAACTTACTGATCAAGTGAATGATTTAATTAAATGAAATGAACGAAAGATTTAGTAAAACAACTTTGTTATTATTTTACCACTTATATTTAAAAAAAATATTTCCGACCGGTTTCAAAACTACACAAGCTTCTTTATCGAGGTATAATTTAGTAAAAAGTTTTAGTCTTACAATAAACAATACTACAATAATATAACATTTCCGATCGTGCTTTTGTGTTCGGGTGAGTCCCGAGTCCTAAAGGGCGAGAAACCGAGCGGAACCCGTTGCGGCTCCCCGATCACACCGACATTGGGTACTTTCACGGCCATTATAAAATATACAAAGGGCTCCGTAGTCTCAATACTAAAATTGACTTAAAATGCACTTTATATGAATCTTCAATCATTATCACTGCTATTAAATTGTCTTCATAATTAAAACCATATTTCACATTAATTTTCCCCCATGTTTTTGGTCTGATGAGTTTTACCTGTCTGCTTTCATTTTATCCATAAAAGTACTAGTAATTAACAGGTGAAGAGTTTTGAAAAACATATTCGTAGCCAAATAATATTAAAACCATTTGTAAATAAATAAATTTTACATGTATCCGGGCGAATTAATAATTTATTTAATAATACAGCTGTTCTGTATTAATAAAACCACAACCCGAGAAGAGTGTTTTAGACACATTTCTTGGTAAAATCCTGCAATATAAAATCGAGAGGAGATAAGTCCGCTCATTCTCCCTTCCCCCCCCCCCACGCTGTTCTAAAATTTTATTTAGAATCAGTTTCACAAAACAGTTTAATATGTGAAACATTAACTGTTACTGCTAATAACCGCATCTCTAGTACACCCCGAGTTGGCCAGTTGAGCTCTTCGTAATATTTCACACTTAATTTACGTGTAATAGTCAAACCTTTGTTTTGAAATTCTAATTAAGGTTGTATACATTATCTTCCTTTGTTAATACTACTTTTTTGTAGATAAAAGTTAGTCAAAAAGCATTGTTTTTAAAAATAGTTGTAAACATATTTCTTTCGCCAGTACAATTTTCTTAGTTTACTATACACATTTTTTTAGCAATACAAACGCAGGAGAATATTCCAGACAGTAAGAAAGATGCGGTTTTACATTTGGCCTTTGAGGATGTTTTCTTTAGATTATTGAAGAAACTGCAATTAAGAGGAAACGCGGTCTGACTTTTCTTCATACATATTATTAAATGATATTATATATTTTCTCCCTGGATTACGTATTACATAAGGTACATTATTATGGATACCTGGATAATGCATAAGAGCAGTGATTTGTGTACACACTAGATATTTACTATTGACGAGTCTCTATCGTTTTGGTTTTTTAATAAACAGTTTCTTATGGGAGCAAAGACCATCCAAAAACCAAAAAAAGTTTTTTTCCGTCGAGTTTTATCTGCATTCAAATATGATGAATAATTTAAAAAAACGGTAAAGGTATAAAGTAACACAGAAAATTTCATTCTGATATTCCTAAAAAAACAAAATCGGTTCGGTTCTGTTTTTGTGCGGAAAACAGAACAACGAAACCTCGATTTAAGTAAGGCGTAATCAGTCCGACGTGCAGTTTTGCACAGTATAGATGGCGTCTGCGAGAGAGTGACAGAAAAACCATGTTCATTAAATTTCTATGTCCTCGTTTATCCTCTTAATGAGCTCTTTGTTTTTTTTAATACATACCACTGCCCAAAAATCACTAATAAAGACGTGATGTCAACTGAAGTTAAATGTACGTGAACCCATACATACTTATTTTTTTGTGTAAAAAAACGATAACCACGCAAAAACGGAGATGTTTAATTAGATGAACATCTCGTAATGAATAATGAGCTTGACCTCGTGCTCTTTACACAAAATTACAAATAATTACGTGCATCTAAATTTTGACAAAATACTTTGTCCTTAGTTAAGAATTTAAGTGTCCATTGTAAACAAAGGATGTTGGATAAGATCGCTATTTGCTAATAATGGACACAAAAATATTTTTAATTTGTCCAAATTTTTGTATTAACCCCATGCTTCCAGGCAATCTGGGAATTACGATTGAAAAACCTGTAACACATAATACAAATAAATGTTCAAAAATAAGTTTTATTGTGTTATATGATAAAATTGGTTCTGTTTTTATTTGATTAAAAGTTATTATTATTAATATTATAATACTTATATGTACTACCGTTCTAAGCCAGAAAGCAGTAGTAGCAAACATTTTTAAAGTTTTGAGGAAATTGATGTTTTACGTATTTAGTATTTTTTTACCGTACATCAAAGCAGATTTTTTGTGTTTTAAAATAAAGTAAGTTGTTTAAAGATATTATAATTATTTATCAGATGGCATTAAAAACACGAAGTGTTTGATGAGGAAGTTCAGTGGTTTCAAAAATTAAAAAAAACATATTTGTTAATAGACTCGACTATAAAACCAAGCGAAAAACTATTTTTTTTTTGTATAATATTATCATCGCTACTATGTTTTCAAGTTTTGCCATTTTTTAAATTACTCCACGCATGACCTCACTGGTTCTCTTCAGTGAATTGTCCTGATTGGTGGGTTGGCTTCCTGGAAATCGAAAATCTATCACAACTCTATCATTGGTTGTATTATTTTGGTGGTGTAATTTTAATAATTTATATTGTTAATTTTATTTAAATATGTATTTTATTAATGTTAGCAAGTGTATGTATGATGTATTTTATATTAATGATTTTTTTTTTAATAACTTGAATTATAAATTTTATTTGAATATGTATTTTATTAGTGTTTACATGTAATTTATGAAAAAGAAGTAGAGTCTTTTTTTAATTGGAATATTTCTGTATATTATATACCTACTATTTTTCATTGTATGTAAACCAAATGAATAAATTGGTGGATTTATGATAAATTGTGATGTTATTTAAAGTAGTTCATTTTTCTTATCTTTTTTACACAATTTTAAGAAACTTACAATTAAATGCCCTAACTTTTATCGCGTGTAAGAAAACATTTTTTAAACCCAATTTCTCGTAGCACTGAACTTCATAATTTAATACATTTATTCATGTTATTTCACAAAATCTAAGTCTAGTGATTTTATTTAACAACAACAACATTATTAATCTATCAATGTAAATATTAACTCACATTGTTTATAGCTCAGAGTAATTGCGCCAAGTGGCGAGGTTAATAGACTCATTATTAGATTCAAACCTATTTCGTAGAAACCTTCATGCTCTCTCAATAATCTGAAAATACAAAAAAACACTGCATAAGAACACCGATGAAGGGATGAGGGTATTATTATTATTAATATTATTATGGATAATTTAAATAGCGCCATTTTCGTAATATCAAGGGCGCTTTACAAAGTGATTCTATTGACATATACATTTAATCGAAGCTTTTAAATTTGTTATTTTATTAAAACAATGTATTTTGTTATCACATGCTACTGATTTATTCAAATGATTCAGAGAACAAGTGGGTTTTAAGTTTTTTCCGAAACATCACTTCACTCTCACAGACTCGCACCTCTGCTGGGAGAGCATTCTATAGCTTAGGGCCTGCGACCGCAAATACGCTTTCCCAGAATTGCAGCTGATCAGTCGTCAAGTAAAGTGAGACTTTTACCTTTCCATCTAAATTATTTGCTTTTTTATCTTAAAATTATTATATGAATTATAAATTCGACGTCACTTGTTCATATGAATCAACCAATAATAAAAGAGTTGTTCTAGATATCCGGTTTAACTACCGTTAACGAACCAATCGGCAGAACTGACAGATAATAAGCGAAAGAGAACCTCTGACGTCACATGCGGAGTGATTTCAGAAATACAGAACTTAAAAATATCATAGCGCTAATAATATGATAAATAAAAATTCAAAACCATTTTTTGGCTTAGTTTAATAGTCTATAAACAAATAATAAAAAATATATGAAAAAAAAACTGAACTTCCTCATTGCAAATTTCTAATGAATCGACTCGGGGACCAGGGGTGATATTCCAAATGCTCTCGCGGCCGTAGAAAACACTTTTATTTCGCGTATTTTGTATGTAAATATATCTCAGAATAGTACCGCAGGACTTTATGGACGCTTTTGCTTCAATATAAATTTCTGTGCACGTATCGAGTGGTATTTTCATCAAAAATATAATGATTCTCGGTGATGGTAAATATTGAACAAAACACGAGAATCAAGACTATTGACCTCCGCACCACGAATCTGGGAATACGAAATGAGAATTTAAATTAATCTGGAAATGTACTACGCCTGCCAACTATCGCCTGCTGGAGGCGGACGTTACCTGCTACCTGCCTGTAGAAATGGAATAATTAGCATTTTTAATTCACATGAAATATTGTTAGCGTTAGCAGATGACGATTTAAATAAAAATTTAAAAGGCTGCTAAGCAAATTAAAAGTACACTACTTTATTTATTTACTTATCATGTTATACGTATAAAAGTATAACATTAAAATAAGGTTGATTTGACTAAGACAAATAACCCCGTTCTAAAAAAAAATAAAAAAACATCATTTCACTAGCCAAAAACATAGAATGTAATAATAAAATATTATACCGTCATGATCGTAGAAAAACGACGTGTGTGATTTTTTCAACTTTTTTGTCACTTTAACGCCACAACTTCATAAGTGGAAAAATATATAATTTCACTAGCCAAAAACACAGTACGTATGTAATAATATAGGTATGTACCGTCATGATCGTAGAACAACGACGCGTGTCATTTTCTTCAACTTTTTTGTCACTTTACGCCACAACTTAATAAATAGATAAATATATAATTTCACTAGCCAAAAACACAGTATGTAATAATATAGGTATGTACCGTCATGATCGTAGAACAACGACGCGTGTGATTTTCTTCAACTTTTTTGTCACTTTGCGCCACAACTTAATAAATAGATAAATAGATAATTTCACTAGCCAAAAACACAGTATGTAATAATATAGGTATGTACCGTCATGATCGTAGAACAACGACGCGTGTGATTTTTTTCAACTTTTTTGTCACTTTACACCACAACTTAATAAATAGATAAATATATAATTTCACTAGCCAAAAACACAGTACGTATGTAATAATATAGGTATGTACCGTCATGATCGTAGAACAACGACGCGTGTGATTTTCTTCAACTTTTTTGTCACTTTACGCCACAACTTAATAAGTAGAAAAATATATAATTTCACTAGCCAAAAACACAGTATGTAATAATATATACCGTCATGATCGTAGAAAACAACGCGTGTGATTTTCTTCAACTTTTTTGTCACTATATGCCACAACTTGAAACTTAAGTAGAAAAATATATAATTTGATATTTGAGTAATTAAAAAAAATAAAAATCTTAAAATATGGGGCACACATAAACATATTCTTGCGTGTATTCGAATAATAACAATGTACAGTACATATAATGTGAAATTGTGACGTGACTTCGCTTCCTGGAAACCGGAAATCTATAGCATCTAATCATTGGATGATTCAGAAGAACTTGTGACGTAGGTAGTTCAAAGTGGTTAATTTTTATTAATTTTTCATACATTTTCGAGAAACTTAGCCGTACAATAAAATGCTCGTATTTTTACCACGCGTAAGAAAACGTCTTTTGTTTTCAATTTTCCGTAGCATTGAACTTCCTCATTCACGAACAGTGTTTATTTTTTCATTTTTAAATCATCATCATAATTCCCTATATGATTGATAAAGTGACGAAATTTTATCATCATTCGTTTTCCACACATAATGGTGCATAGATCACTGCATTGTACACCAATTGCAGCGTATCTTGATCATTTTTATTCTATCAAGGTAAAATGATCAGTCTTACGACTTAGGTGCCAGTTTAGGGACTATGAAAAATTCTAAAATAAAAACACATTTGTAAATAAATATTCCATGTCTACTACGGAAATCGAACCCGAGACCTTCCGTATATTATGCAAACGAGCTGACCGATTGTTGTTATTAGATTTTTTTACAAAATTATTTTAAGTATCCTATTTTCTATGATAACCCGTTCTGAGGAGTACTGTGTACAGTGCAGAGTGTAGTGTATTTTACAACAAAAACAAAAAAAATAATGCAAATATATTGCAACTTTTTACAAAATTAACATGTTACAAATGCTATTTTCAATAGCATTCTAAAAATTTTTTTTTTATTAATACCTAGGTAGCAAACACTAACAAAATTATTTCTAAGAAGTCTGAGAGATTATCTTTGCAATGTGTTTTTAAATACGCGTGCGGAAATTAGCATACTCCGGCTGCTAGATAATTAATTTTAAAAAGGTAATTGAAAACGTTTAACCTTATATATTTCTAATGATTACTTCAAAGCATTAGTAAAAACATGAATTGCACCATTATAAGATATATTTGATTTAAATAATATCAATATTTTCATAATTCATGCAACAATAGGTGGTTGTTTTTAAATAAATATTATAATGAACACGTCGAATATGGTGGGAATTTTATAATTTTCGAAAAAAACTGATTTTTCACATTTTCCTTTTTTTAGAATTTGTCAAAAATAACAAGAAAGTAAAATAACAAATTTTATGTGAAAAGCGTAACTTACTTTATCGAAATAACTTTAGTTGAATACGTCAGACTGGTAAAACGTATATGACAAGAATGAATATGAATGGTAACCTAGGGCGAGGACGACCAGGGATGCAATTATGAATCTTCTCTATTCCCTAGAGAGTGGTTAATTTGAGGATATTTATTTTTTCCATGCGACTAATTTTTGCCTCATATATGGTCACACTGATGATTAAATGTCAAAAAACATGAACACGTGAAATCAAACATGATGATTTTCATTTAGAACATTATTGCGACCTTAAGCATTACCCAAAACACTTAAATAGGTTGAAATGATCACACTGTGTTAGTTTTGTTTCCGTTTTTTGAGCAGTTTTATACACCATTTGACGTTTAATCATCAGTGTGTACATTATAATATAAAACAAAGCGTTGTCGCACTAAAAAAATAAAAATCTTCAAATTATTTACTCTCTAAGGGGGTAGAGAAGATTCATATTTGCACCCCTGGGCTAGTACTACAAGGGATTGCGCGCAAAGAGATCGCTATGTTAGCGTGTATTTAGTACGTAAATACGCGTTAATAATGCGTTTTCTACGCGTGCTTTTGCGTTCAGAATACCACCCCAGGAAAGCTAAACAAAAACCTCAAGTTTGGGCATATCAAAAGCAGACACATTCAAAAGGCATGTATGACAAGATGTATGAATGTAGAAGAAGCTAGGGATGTATGTCAGGATAGACGTGTGTGGCGGTCTATCCTCTCTATGTTAGTAGAAGTAGTAGTAGTAGAAATACACTTTTGAACAATGCAATGAAATCGCATACAGGACTTCATAGTGTTTTACAAATAGTTTATGATTTTGACTATTCTACTAAAAAGTTGATATAATAATAACTGGTTTACTCCGTAAGCGGCCTATAACCAAAAAAGGCATTTTTCAATTCGATCCGGCAAAAATTGGTGTTTTGTTTTTCATATTTATAAAATACAGGAGATAATTTATAATCTTTTAGGTAGGTGCATAATTTTTTCGGTTTTATTTTTTTTCCGTGCCTGATTGTCAAAGAGATTTTGCACAATCGCCGACACAATAACATGCAGGTACATCAATATTACCTCGTCTATGCAACGACTCTAGTACCTGTAAGCATAAAATTACAGGTAAGAAATGTTGAAATACGTACCACATCAATAAAACACATCACGCACATCCAAATTTTGCAATTATTCAGCAAATATAGTTTAAAAAAACTCGAAGCTTATTGATAGGAAGGTAGTCAGAAGGTACCTGAATACTTTATTCCTTAACGTAAGCATTTACAATTTACATATACAGATACAGATGTTACTTAGTGGCATCCTGCTATTTACAGTTGTATGCGGATATTTTAGTATTCGTAAAGATAAACAGCGCCTGTTTTCTATACTTCATAGATTGCACACATTTTATTTTATAAAACAGGGGCGCAGTAGGTAAAGATTAAAACGTTTTTTTTTGTATTTGAGGAAATTTAAAATTTTAAGAAAACTCTTGTAAAAGGTTTTTTAGATTGTTTGATGTCTTATGAAACTTATTTGGTAAAAGCTTCTAAACGCATAACGGGTTCAAACATTAAAAAAATGGCTGTTTCAAATTAACATTTAATTATAATTGGGTTGTGGTCCCGTGTTGCGAACTCACGGATCACTCTACCCCAACTTGATTTCCATTTTCCAAAAGTGAGTTATTAACTCGCTGAAAATGGCCACCCAAATTTAATTATTTGGGTTAATTATAAGAACGCAAATATTTATATTTAAAAAATCAACTAAAAAAGTGTAGGTACTTATATTCTTTTGAAATAAGGTTTTTTTTTTTTAAACCTTGCTGCATAATATAGAAAAGTCTAAAGCAATATGTCCGGCGTATTCAAGTGTCTGGAAGTCTATAAAGCGACTACTTGCAGATTTATAATATGTTTGAATATGAATTAGTGTAAGATTCACCATTATGTCAATGAGTGAACAATAATTTTTCCTCAAATTACCCACCTCTTTATATTTTTTTACGGACTTATTCAGTTCATTCAATACAGATAAAAACTTTTTTTAAATACTTGTTTGTATTTATTTTTAAACATGTTTTGCTACCAACGCATATTACTACAACATATATCAAAATCTGTTCAGATTGAAGAATTAAAGACTTTTGGGATTATATAAAAATTAGGTGCATAATTATCAGCCTTTTTAGTAGCAATTATGTAAAGGCGAGACGATTGTGGCAAATGTATATTGGGTATCCCCAAGCCAGCTCTTAATCGGCTAACATTGTCGTCATGGTTCGCTTCTCGTGGTATTGTTGAATGTCCTTCAGTACAGCCAGCAATGTGTTACGGATGTCTGCATTGACTTCCAATGGTTTCCTTGTGTGATGATACGGGGGGTACTGGCTATTGAGTGCTGAATTGCTTATCATTATTTAACACGGGGTTAACTAATAAAGGTGAAAACCGATTAATGGTCTAACGACCTCGATAAAGGAATGAGTAAATACACGAAAAATACAGTTTTCATAACATTTTTTTATATTTTTTACTATCTACAAAATACTTTATCAAAAACCGCCAATATAGACAAACAACATACAGAAAGATAAGTTTATTTGTCGGAATAAGTGATATTGGAAAAAAAAACATGTTTTATTTTAATATACGGTAATAATTTTATTTTCACTTTCAAACAAATAAATAATACTGATCCCTTCTTGATAATGTGTATAAATAAACAACTAAATCTCACAAAGTTAATTTAGGGGTTTCCCTTTATTTAACTATAATATATACATTTTAACAATACTTAAAGGAGAAGAATTTTTTTTTTCATTTTCAAATTTGATTTCACATACCTACAAAGTACATTAATTTTTCATTTTTAATAATTTCTACGCGGTCAAAACACGACAGAAGCAAACGTCATAATTGATCGTGTATAAATAATGTAAAAGAATACCCAATACATTGGAAGACAACTTCAACGGTAATTTAAAAATGTAAGATTTTTGTAAAAAATGCTTTAATTACTATCAACCAATGGAATCATCGCTAGCTATATAGGCACTAGTGAGAACCTTGAACCTAGAACTAGAGACAGATAGCAATAGCAACTTTACATATTCTTCATTTTCTACATATAGAAAAATGTACATTAATTGGTAAGAAAAAAACACGCTCAAAATTGAGAGGCCAAATTACAGTGATGAAATACACTGCCCCCATAGCAAAAAAGCAGCTTTTCGACAAAAAACACAAATTGAGTTAATGTTCTACAAGAAATTTCGAAAAATATTTCAGCACGTAAAACGATATAATGTACAAAAAGGTTTCAGCTCTTTAACTTCACAAACATCAACAGATGAAAGAATTGAAGAAATATGGCTGTTCAAATATAGGCAGAATGGTGAATGTTACACAGTGTGTAAAGTGGCCACTTAAACCAGCCATTAACAGGTCATAAGCCCTGTAGATGCCTAGACTTCCATATTACCTTCTCTTAAATGTTCTTCATCTCTGTTGTAATATTTTACGATATAATGTGTTTCAAAGTTTTTATTTTTTTGCAATAACGGTATCCAGAGATTCATAAGCAAAAACACAGTATAGATCATGACACAAACTAGTTTTATGCTTGGAAACAATTGACATACTTATGATTATTTACTGTTTTTGATACTCAAAAGTGTCATAGCTCAAAATATGACTTATGCAAATATCTAACTTTTTGCCTATGAGAGCAATACAGAACAAAACACCAAAGTTTGAGAAAAATCACATGATCGTGGTGTAGCCGGGAATTAAACTTAGAACCCTAACGTGTGGGCCATTACACCACCGGAGCCAATTTATTGTACAAGAAATTAAAATTTAATATATGTTTATTTATTTATTCTTTCTCTTCGGATTCCGTCGAGGTTAACTGTGGTGAGGTACTGTGCTAAAAAAATCCCTTGGTAAATGGTGATGTAATGTCATGTTACATTAAGCAAAAGATGAGACATTTTGAAATACGGGTATTTAAAAACAAACATTTTACATATATGTACTGTTTAAAAATCTATTTCCCGTAATTTATAAAGATGAAAATATAATTTGGCCTTTTATATTAAAATATGACTTCATTATTTGAAAAAATAAGAGAGATACGAGTATATTAAGTCTTGTATTCTGTGTAAGCTTATGTGACATCATAGCAACACAGGGGTTAATATTACTATACAGAAGATTATTATTGAGAATCCCTCGAATCCATCCTCGTTCGTCCCCAGTTTCTACCGCCACTCGTGTATCTGATTCTTGCAGCGACAGGTGGCTCTGCAGTGGTCCAGGCGCATCCGACCATCGCTGGATCTACCCTCGCAGAGCCAGCTGCGCCCGGCGGCCAGCAACTCCTTGCAGTTGTTCCACTGATCTGCCCATGGACACGCGTTAGTGCACAGTTTCTTCAGGTGGCAGGACTTAGGACACAGCTTGCACTGCTTGCCCCGGCGGTATGGCCGCCCCAGTTTCTCCGCCCAGTTGCCTCTGAAAACAATCATCAATCATAAAAATAATAATTGTATTCCAATAAAAAGGCCTAATAGTTGAGAAACAATTTCACCCTATGAATAAAATGCAAATATTATTTTCATAAACAATTGACATAATTTGCAATAGCCAAAAATAGCAACTGGGTTTGGGTAGAGAAAAGTCGAAAGAATTCCTAAAATATTTTCATAAATACGAGGCATATCCAGAAAGTAAGAGTACTGTTTGGATTTTTTTTGGAGATGGCGGCAGAGTTCTATAAGGAGGGCATAAAAAAGCTTGTGCCACGACTTACGCTTAGAACGGGAAGGTGACTACGTGGAAAAATAAGTAATATATATACAATTAATGTACTGCAACTTATTTTTTGATATTCTTTATTTAAATACAAAAATTGAGTACATTTACGTTCTGGATATGCCTCGTAATAATATTATGGATAATTAAAGGAATTCTTATGTTGTTAACGAAAAATTATTATTAAAACTTACATTAAAAATCTTAAAAATAACTAAAATAATTATTGAAATCTATTCTAAGAACTAAGTTCTTAAAACTAGGATTATATTAAAGTCGCAGTATCTGCAGCCAATGCGTGAACAGTGAACAGGGGTGAGTGGAAGTGTGTTCTTTAAATTTCTAGACGTTGCCATTGGCTCTTTGACGAAGTAGGACAGCGAAAGAATTTACGAGTAAACGCTAAAAATTTGAAGGCACTTCAGTACCAAGGCACTTTAGGCAGTCAAACAATGAAAAACTGATAGTACAATATAAAAAAAACCAC
Source organism: Micrasema longulum (assembly GCF_059751315.1). Classification (NCBI taxonomy): domain Eukaryota; kingdom Metazoa; phylum Arthropoda; class Insecta; order Trichoptera; family Brachycentridae; genus Micrasema; species Micrasema longulum. The sequence goes on from NW_028279008.1 coordinate 69,330, forward strand.
CAACGATCAATGATTTAACTTTGTTTTTCAACAATTTAATTTGAGTACCCACTCGTACTTTGAATAGGATTTTGGTTTTCTAATAGGGAAATATTGCGTTTTTTAAAAACATTTTTGATGTAATAGGGTCTATGAAATACAGGATAAGAAAAAAATAATTTTGGCTACTTATTAGTTACATAAAAAATATTTTTAAATTTATCATTTTGAATTCCCGAAAAAACGGCCATTGCATTGGCCAGGCTCTTAATACGTAACGATGCATGTTCATTTTGAACTCTGTTCCAAACCATTCAATTTTTTATAGAACATCGTCACGAATCTTGACGTCACAACTATCAATGCCAAACATGTCCCGTTTTTCTAAGGATATATATTTTTTTATTTTCCCCTTTAAAGTTACGTTCTAATATTATGTTTTTAAAAGTTTTGTTTAAAGTTAGAGTTTTTATATGTTTATAGAATTTAAGAGATAAAATTATGTATATATGTTAGAACTTAACTTTAAGCACCTGATGACGAACTGCATTTTATGCAGTTCAGTAAGACTTCATAATTGATGTCAAAAAATAAAAAATAAAAAAAATATATGAAAACATTTCTTCACAATATCCACATTAATTTTGAAAATACAACTCATTATTCTAAATCCATTTCATATATTTTTATCGGTATTCATAGTACGCGAGATTTACCGATTGCCCGCGTCAAAGACAACGAAATAACTATAGATTTGCAACCGTATAAATTTTTCATCCATATTTCTCTAAGTGTACTTATCATTTTGCCAATGTGTCGTTTTCTTTACAATAACTTTTCTATAAAAAATACATCCTACGTTACTAAATCCACGAAACTATTCAAATCAGTTGAGATTTTTTTGCACAGTACCCATTTAAAGAAGCGGACCACCTATCAAAATCAACTCAACGAAACATTAATTTAAATCATTGTTAAATTTCTTAGATCCACATTTTAGATGCCGACCAAAAAATCATGGTTAATGTCACACGTCAATCATCGGTCATCAAGAACAATTATCATTTGATACACACTGTTCAACAATCATTCAATGCCAATTATCTTCTTTCATGTTTGGAACTTAGATTTTTAAAAAACTCGGTAACAGATAAATTCAAAACAGATTAGATAATTATAAGATATAGTGGCATTCATGAACCAAATGTAAAAAAATTCAAATAAGTGTTACTATTTTTTTTTCTTAACTAACCGGACTTTAAATTTAAAGTTGTTTTAATTCTTAGAGATAAATAAAAAAAAAGACTAACTAACTAACTAACTAACCATCACGCCATTTCCCCAGAGGGGTAGGCAGAGAGGATAGAACGCCACACCACTCTGTCCTGGCACACTTCCTTTGCTTCCTTCACATTCATACATCTTCTCATGCACGCACGTCGATTATTCCGACTTTTCACATGACCACTTTCAAGAATTTGTTGTACTTGATCATGCCATGTCTTTCTCGGCCTTCCTCGACTTCTACAACCAGACACATTTGCATCATAAATCTTTTTAGCCGTTCTTTCATCATTCATTCGCTCCACATGACCGAACCATCGCAAAAGACCTTTCTTAATTTTGTCGATAATGCTTAACTCAGCCTTGCATTCTGCTCTAATTTCGACATTAGGGCACCTATCATACATTGTTTTTCCGCACATTCGCCTGAGGGATCGCATTTCAACAGCATTCAGTCTACTTTCGTCCCTTTTTTTCCAACTCCATGCTTCGCTTCCATACATTAGGGTTGGTACCAGAACTCCATTATGAACTGCTAATTTAGCCTCTTGCGATAGACACTTATTTGCTACGACAGACTTTAAGGCACCATTAACTCTGTTACCGGCACTAACCCTCCTTTCAATATCCTTGTCCATATTTCCATCTCTAGTAAACATACTACCCAGATATACAAATTCTTCGACCTGTTTCAAACTATCTCCATTTACTACAATCTTACATTCAGTCATAGTTACATTTCTTTCAAAGACCATGACGTTCGACTTTTGCACATTCATTAGCAAATCACTCTCCTTGCACACTTCGTAAACCTTTGTAACCAAGGATTGCAGTTCCTCTTCGCTGTCAGCTAGGAGGACTGCGTCATCGGCGTACAGAAGGCAACTGACAGTAAGATTACTCATTTTCGCTCCCACATCCATACTTTTCAATTCTCTCATACATTTATCCATGTATATGTTGAATAACCACGGTGACATTACACATCCCTGTTTGACTCCTTTAGGGATGTCAAACCAGGAAGTTAATGACCCATTTACCCTTACACACGCTACACTATCTTTGTACAAGGAAGCAATAGCGCGGACAAGGTTGTCACTCACTCCATACTCCGATAGAACCATCCATATTTTTTTCCTATCAACTCGATCAAATGCTTTTTGCAAATCAACAAAAGCGCAAAAAAGCTTCTGGTTTTTCGCCAAAAACTTTTCTGTCATATTGCGTAATGCAAATATTTGATCCATACATCCTCTACCATTCATAAATCCACTCTGTACATCCCATACTTTCTCCTTGGTCACGTTTCTTACTCTTTCTATCAGTATTCTTCCATACATTTTGCCGACAGCGCTCAGAAGACTGATAGCTCTGTAATTCCCACACTCCGCCTTAGAACCCTTTCCCTTGTATAACGGCATAACAACTGCCCTCCTCCAATCAGGTGGAGTCCTTTCCTCCTTGAGACACAAGTTAAAAAGTTTATGTAGCCATGTGAGAATTAATTTGCCACCCGACTTAATAAACTCTGCTGCAATACAGTCATACCCTTGCGCTTTACCATTCCGCATACATTTGACAACGCTGATAATTTCTTTCATACTAATCTGACTTACCTCATCATTTGCGTTCAGACACACCTCGGATAATGTCGATACATCGGCACCGCCCGAGTTACCAGTGTGCGATTCATAAACTTCCTCAAAGTATTCCTTCCATCTCTCTTTTATTCCACTCTCACTAGTCACCATTTTTCCATCCTTATCTTTAACAACTGTCATGCCTCCGCTTTCACTAAAAAAAGACGAAGTTTGTAAATTGACGAAGCGTTTTTGTATTGGAAGCTTGTAATTTTGGTCGCTAGGCGTACACGCACACATGCTTTTCCGCTTATCGTGCGGGTGTTATTTGCAATATTTCCCCAGTATTTCCACAGATGGCGATGTTGAAAAGGTTCTATTTAAAAAGTGGAAAAATAAATCAGATAGGTAAAAATTATTTTCAATACATAAGACAAGGTTTTGTTGATAAGTTTATTTTTAATATTGTTTAATTGTTTATTAAGTTACAGTGTTACATTACAAACTAAAAGATACTTGATATTAACAAATATATATCAAATATATCATCTATTTTAAGTTGGCAAAACCTCCGTTATCAAACCAGGATAATTCATTTACTTGAAATTTCAAAGAGAGATATGTACTTATGCCGAGGACCTGGTACCTGGTTAATGTATTCCAGTGGCAAACTGTAAATATGCAGTTCAGTATGGCATATAAAGAATTCCGAATACGAATACGTACAAATTAATATACATAAAAAAAGTTGCATTAAAAACACAAATAACATGATTGCGATTTTTAAGCCTGGGTGAAAGTTGTTGTACAAAATAAAATACAAATACACGCATAAAATTAATCTGTTTTTATTTTTGTATGAAATTAATACAAATAAAAATCGTTTAAAAAAAGTAGGTTGGAAAAATTATTAATTTTCATGCAACACGAGAAATATACATTTTTTTTTTAAATGGTGAAAAAACCAAGATTATTTTTTAAATTTTCTAAATATTTATTTAGTCATTCTGAACAACGTATTTTGTAATATTTGAGTATATTTCGAATCACTAAATAAAGGTAATATTATTTTATCACATTTGCATATAAATCCACCCCCGATGGTGTATGGGGCACCGCATTGGAGCCTCAAATGCAGTGTACCTCGATCATCCGTTATTGAAGATAAAATGATTAGTCTTATGCTTCTGGTACCAGTCCAGGGACAGTGAAATATTGCAGCGTAAAAACACTTTAAAAATAAGTATTTCATGTTGAACTTGCCACGAATCGAACCAGGAACCATTGTAGGCGAACGCGCCAACCACTACACTACAAGGTGGACTATTTCTCACTCGATTTCCCTTTACGGGATTTTGACCTGGCCATCGAGTGCAGGAACACTAGCGGAGAGGGTTCTGGTTCTATTTTTACTATCTAGTTCACACATAACCGAATTATATAATTACTTACATGGGACAATAGTTGCAGACATAGTTATAGAAGGGTTTTCCTCGGGGTCCCCCGGAGGCGCACTTAGAGAAGCCGCAGCCCACCTCGTGTGACGTCGCCCACACCATCTGGGTATAATGGCCGACCACGTTCAGATCGTTATTGTCTGCCCCGTATGTAAAGTTCTGATGCTCCAAGTACCAAGTCTTCACTGCAAACAACCTATGGAAAGACATGTGCTCATGGAAAAGGGGGATAAATAATTATGCTTCATAGTTGCAAAACTCGGGAAAGTATCGTCATCATTTACCTATCAACATCCAATGGTGCATTTTTGTTACATAGAAGGTAAAGCAATTAGGTAATATGGAAGTCTAGGCATTTACAGGGCTAGTTTAAGTGGCTTTTTTACACTTTGGAACATTCACAAATCAAATGTTTGAACGTCCACATTCCTTCAATTGTACGATTTGCTGTTTTATGTGAGGTTTGTTGGGAAGACATGTCGCCAGACTAAAAGACCAAAGATGGACTGAAAAGGTAGTCGCGTACAGACCTCTCGAAGACGGTAGAAGTAGATGGAGACCCCCCACACAATGGTCAAATGATATAAAGAGAATTGCTGGTGACTGGATACAGAAAGCGCAAGACAAGGACTTATGGAGGAGTATGGGGGCGTATGTTCAGCAGTGGACGCTGTGTGAGGATGATGATGACGAAAGAGCTGAAACCTTTGTATGAAGACTTCCATTTTCTCATCTCTAAAATGTTCTGCATCTGTGTTGTAATTCATTATAATATATATGGATTATTTATAAAGTGCCATGTTTGTGAAAATCACCTCAAGGGCGCTGTACAACAAATATCCCAGCACGTCTTGCAGCTACAGAGCGCATTGACAGTTGGGGTTCTAGTACTTCGTCTCCAAGTATGATGTATTACAATTATTATTTAACAAAACCTTTTGAGTGCAGCGCAAAATCATTATTCCTTCTCGAGAAAAAATAATTTGAATGAATTACCTTCCGAAATAAAAAGTATTTAAAATATGAAAGTATTCAAATTAAAATTAAACAATCGCATATGCTATGAAACTCACTCTATCCTAACTTCCATTTTGTATTCATGGACTCTGGTGATATACAATACATATATTTTGTTATGTTCCTAAAATTTAATTTAAACGAACTCCCTCTCTAAATACGAGCATCTTCCTCCACTAATGGAGCTAATGTACTCCTCCCTAAAGAGGTATAAAAGTAAAGTATGAACTGAAAAACTATCATACATGCCCGTATATTTATAAAATGTTAAACTTTTTTAATATTTTTTTTTTTATTAAAAAAATAGATAATATTTGCGATTTTCTGTCTCGTCATCATACGTCAAGTACCTACTGTACATTGTACAGGCATTGTGAAGTTAATTGTTTTTGATAAACCTCAACTACAGTAAAAACTCTTAAAATAAAATACTCGCAGCATATTTCACAAAACACGTATTTAAATTATATATTTAGGACGAATTAATGTTCCGTACATATATATTGAATAAGAACAATAACAATGAATTAAATAAGGGTTTCTAATTGTAAAGTGTGCTGTGGAAATTATGACCTACATTTAAATAAATTGCCTTTGTACGCACTTGGACACAGAATAGTAATATAGGTTAGTGGTTAGTTTATATATAGGTATCTATAATGGAGACGATAAATTAAAATATCTTGGAGGTTGGTATAATTCACAGTATCTATCATAACTTGACAGTCTAAATAAGAAGAATCACTTGCAGTGAACGATGGTCATTCAGCACACTTAGACCGAGTTGATTCATAATATGACTGGTGGAATACATTAATGCTCATTAAGACTCACAGTGTATTTAGGATGATTATTCATAATAAAATAATATTGTGTTTAAGGGTCAGAGCGACACAATTTGTTCGGTTTGACTCAAAACATTACTCATATCTTACTTTATAAATAAAATAAAGAAATATTCTAATAAGGTAGCTAAATTATAATTTTATTTGTCATCAAACTAAAAGTTTGTAATGAGTAGAAATATCTATTAATATTTTTTAACACGAAGTTTTTTAAGTAAAATTTCTGGAAAAGGGAGCTTAAGTGAACAATAATTCTTGTTATAAAAATATAAACTCTTTGACTACTAACTACTACTTACAACCAACTACTTTTTTTAAAGTTAATTTATGGCCATCTTATTTAAATATCGATGTTTTCTTTTAAAATATGAATAATTTAAATTTAAAAAAAAAAATGAAACATGTACTCGTATGTATCTTTTCTAAAAAAAAACTAAAAGGCTAAAAGTTACTCATTTTTAAATATCACAAGTATTTATTTAGATATTTTAACAAACATTTTATTTGCATAAATACACACTTTTAAATGAAAGTCCCTATTTAAAGATGATTTTCTTCTAATATAACACTATCCTCATATAAAATGAAATCGTTTTAAAATTATTGATAATTATAACATCACTTAATTTAAAAAATGAACTTTTACCATGGAACCTGATGAGAGGAAACGAATATGTTTTGTCCGCATGTTCCATACTCTTCTACGTGTCTTCCATGGGGAGGATCATGGACCAAAAGATGACAAGCATCTGCCCAGCGCTGGGCAGCCATCGCGGCGCCATTATGCCACTTCTGAGGAATTGCAATAATATTAATGAACTAATTATAATAAGTTTGACGTTACTCGGGATTCGTAAACACGAGTTTAAAAAACGTCAAAATGAATGATTCAGAAGTAACGGCTAATAATTGTAATTATTTTTAATATTCGTACTTTTTTAAAACACAACAACATGCACAAATTACGCGTTTAATATCCAGAACGACTAACAGTAAGAAAATTTAATGGAAGCACATTTCCATAATAACAATGGCTAAATAATTTGCAAAGACAAGAATAGTTTTTTTGGGAGACGAATCATAATTCAGGATTGTACAACCGACGATTGTATTATGAACCCGTCTCGCTCTATTAACGCCTCACTCTGATTACATTATTATAATATGTAATCGTCTTATTTGGTGATGATGAGTCTCAGTCGAGGGACAATGGCCGCATGTGAAATATAATATAGTATCAATCAAAAGTGTGAATTTGTAAGGAATGAAGTAATAAGAGAACGGACGCAGCATACTCAGGTGACAACTGTCATCAAGCAGAGCCGATACGGTTGGCTGGGCCATATACTGCGGATGCCTCCTGAGAGCCTTTACCGCGCTCGCCTACTTTACAATGCATCAGGTTCTCGACGTCCTGGACCTGCGCTGCTGACTGTTCGTCGGCAGTTTATGTCACAGCTACGGGACGCTAACCTAACCTGGGAGGATGTACTGGGGTTGGCAACCGTCAAAGATGCCTAGAAGCTCTTTGTGGACACTATATGCTCCAACTAGAAAGCGGACATGGAACGATGATGATGATCAATCAAAAGAGTTAAAAAAAATGCTTACGGATTGAAACGAAGGATAAAAGTTTATTTAGTCTGAACACTAAATAGAGCAAGCTGGTCTAACGAAAATGATAAATTGTTTATTTTAAGAGATACTAACATCAAATATACTAATTGTACACGTAAAATGAATTAATAAGTTCAAATAATTTTAATGCAGCATGGTATTCATTGGTTAATGAACTGGAAACTATGGTAAAAAACTATACGGAGCCTCTAGAAAGATTGGTCTTGAAATTAATCTATATTGTCCATACAAAACAAAGATCTTGATTCCAACACCTAGCAACTAATATACTGGGAATAAAACTATTGGTGATCTTGACAAGTACATTTACCTTGGGCACAAAATTAAAATGGGAAAACTAAATGCTGCGGAACTTTGTCGACGATTCGGGTTGAGTAAGGCTGCTTTTGGAAAGCTGAAACACGTTTTCAAAAATAAGGAAATCCCAAATCATCTGATGGCCAAAGTCTACAACTCTTGTGTTCAGCCAGTGACAAGATACGGTCTTGAAACCATGTCACTCACTGCTAGAAGTGTCCACAAAATTAAGTGTACTCAGCGGTCCATGCAAAGACAAATGTTGGATGTCTCCTTACGAGACCGAATGAGGAATTTTATTTATTTTTGCACCACAACAGGCCAGGATGCCCAATTACAGTGGTGAATTACATCACAGAACACCCAGGCTTGAGAAAAATCTAATTAAAATTGTTGTGTTCTCACCGGGAATCGAACCCGGAACCTTCCGTGCGTGAGTCAAGCGTCTTGACCACTACACCACGGAGGCCGCCGAATGAGGAGATAGACACCGTATAAAGGTTACCGATATCGCAGAAAGAGTGGGAAGACAAAAATGGCTGTCAGCGGGTCATTTGGCGAGACAAGGAGTTGATAGGTGGACCCCCAGAATACTAAATTGGAGACTACAAAAATAAAATGAAAACAGGGAAGACCACAGAAAAGATAGACTTATGACATTGTCGAACTCGGGACATAGGATATTGGAAACAGAGTGCTCATGACAGAAAAATATGGGAAAAATTAGAAGAGGTCTATATCCAGCAGTGGAAAGAAACGGGCTCATAAAACTTTAAGTCTGAGAGTTGTTAATAACAAAAGAGAAAAAAAACCTGCTTGCTTCTTGTCTTTGCTGAAGGTGTAGGAATACGTTTGCACTTTACGTAGCTGTTATTATTCAATTTAATATTCCATTATGTGCGCTAATGCTAAAAATTTAGCTTTATGCACTAGTAAGTGTGAATCGAGGTAACCCACATCTTCTGAGAGATGAAATTGTGCATTATATCGTATTGCTGCTGCTCTAGAAGTCTCTGCTTTGTAAGTATTTAGGTATGCATTCACAAGCTTTCTCCACTAATTCCGTAAATGCTGTTAAATCTCATGAACATTTATTAAAATATTTGTTCTGGAGCTCTTTAAACATCGATAATCCTATTACTATTATTTATTAAAAGAAATAGTACCTAAAATATAATTATTATCTTAGTTTCATGTTAGTTTCCGAACGTACGTTGTATTATATTATGTTAATAAGGGTAAAGAGGGTGATTAAAAAACTACTGTGGCATTTTTATAATTTTTTTTAATGTTTTATTTTTTTCACGTACTACTTTTTTTCTATGTGAACACCTCACTGGGATAACCCGTGTCGAGGCATTCAATTACATTATTTTTATATAATGTTATAGTAAAAAATATTTTTAAAAAATAAGAAAATTATTACAGTAATAAATTATCCATGTATGCAGTGCAACTATCTTCTACTACCAATATTTATTTATGTTTAATGTCTCATGTCTTATATAACAATTAGCAAGTTATAGCGGAACATATTCAACTCGATCGTAAAGCTGGAAATGTAATGAATAAATAGAAAAGGCAGGACATTTTATAGCGAAAAAAAAAATACTGTTAAAACATTGTAAATTTTTTTGCAAATCGAATTCGCTGATGTTTCAACATCATTGATAAAAATCATATCTAAAATAAAACAGAAATATTAAAACACCTGCATTTAATCGAATATTCTACTTTTGACCCAAGGAATCGCAGTTGAGTTGCGGAAAAGAGCGTTTTAATAAAAAATATTTATTTTCGCCCTAGGCCTCATCAAAAAGTGATTGATGAAGCAAGTTACGTATCAAGAAACTCTGTTTTATAACACAAGACGGTGTACATTAATATGTACGTAAACAAATCATGTTTTGTATATTGATAGGAAGTAAGAAAACATACTCGTAATATGTTCAATACAGTTATTGAACACAACAGAGCTAATAATAAAGTTATGTTAGAATTTTGGCCTTCAAAAGTCCGTTTTTCCTATTAATTTACACCGTTCTTCTTCTTCTTCTTCTTTTCCATCCTGGCACCGTCCCAACGCATTGCCTAGAACGGCGGCTGTTCGGGCCGGGTTTTTTCGTTCTTAGGCTGTATACTCTTCTGTTGCTGTCGGCCTCGCGGTGTAATGGTCAGCGCGTTTGCCTACCAAGCGAGAGGAATCGGGTTCGATTCCCGACACGGTTGACATAAAATATTTATTTAAAAAGGCATATTCACACCAGAATATTTCATAGTCCCTGGACGCTATCTAAAAGACCGATCATCTTATATTCATGTAACAAAAAAAATATCAAGAGACGCTCCGATTAGTGTACCAATGCAGTGCCCTATGCACCGTTAGGTGCGGAAAGGGAGTGATGAGTGACTTTCATCTAGGCCATTTCCCTGCAGGGTTAGGAGCATTGAGTTATCTATTTTTTGGTCTCCCTCGGGATAAATGTCTGAAAAGGTTCTCAGATTTTGCCTTATTTTTTTATTTTATTTTTTAATATTCCAGTAAAATGGCTACACAGTGAAGAGCCAATTCTACCATATAAAACAAAATTTTATATTTGAAGCAATTATGGTGGTCTTACATACTGTATGGTATGGTCTAGTGGTCTCCGTCTTATATTCCCGTACCATCTCTATTCCATTCTGTTTCCTAAATATTATAATATTATCAAAAAATATATAAACTTAAAAGTAGGTTGATCTTGATTGGAATAAAAATTTTGTGTTATTCAACACATTGTTATCAAACTTACTTCGATTTGGCTTTAAAACAAAAATTAATTCGACGCCGACGCGTCAACGCCGATTCGACGCTAAAGCGACGCCGACGCGCGACACACGATACAGACCGACGCGAGACGCAACGCGACGCCGACATTTTTAAAACATGCAACATTAATACATACATATCTCATGGCTATTTTTACATAAAATTTTAAAAGACAAAATTTGTTATCCCGATATTCGATAAATAAATTTTACGTTCACAGCACAAGGGAAAAAGGAGATACAATTTTAACCCAAATAAATCATTCAATTTCAATAAAAATTAGTATAAATATCAATAAAATATAAAATATGCTTAGATTAATCAAATAAATACATGGAAAATGTGTTTTTGCACCTTATATTATGAAAGGTTAAAAGGAAGTTCTCGAAAAGAGCAAAATAAATCATACTCGCAACTCCACCCAGTGCCCTACTGGTTCTATTTCACACTTGGAACTGTATTTTACACTAGATTAGTATTTCGTGTTAGGTAAGTAGGCACAATAAACAGTTTTTTTCTTACCATTGATAGCATGTTGGAAGCCCTTGGTCGCACCTTCGTTCGAAAGAAATTGTGATAAAGTACGATTTTCTTCATCACTTTAGAACTCCTGGGAACCAGAGCCGAACTTGGTATTTTATCACCAAACATCTGTGGCCCTAGTGAAAAAAAAACAACATTATTTACTGTTGTTGTTCGGATACTGTTGGTATACTTTATATTTTTGCAATAGTTAAAGTGATCTTACGTCGATCAAATCGCCAATATCTTTGCATTTCACTCAGTGATAGCACACAGAAGAATATAAGTAAGCTTTGTATAACTTTTGACATCTTTGCTCAATTCTGAAAAATAAAAATCTAAATTTAAATGAAAACATCAAAATAAACTGATTCTACATTCAAATAACTAATTATAATTATTGTATTAAAGATCAATGGCTTTTGTGCCTATATTTGGTATGTATATATGCAATGAACACTATTTAATTCAATGAACTTTTAATCAAAAAAACACCAAGCCGTGTTCAAATTGGTTGAGATTAGTGAAATGGACAACCATGTTTAGTAAGTTATTCTAATCTAGATTCCAATTTAGATCTGATTTTTAATTTATTTGTTTATTTTTCCATACAATTTTAATTACAAAAAAACACTTAAAAAATACATCTTAAAATTAAGCCTTAACATAAATTGGAAAAAATGCCCACAAAGACTTTAGCGTCTGAGAGTAGGCCATTCCTTTTTTTAATTATTAATAAGTTTATAGCGTACAAATATGGCATGACATGATCATGAAAAGAAAAGAAAAGAAAAGAAAAACAAAATTAACATTTGCTGATATTATGAAAACAGGATTTATTTGCAGTATGCATTTTATTTTTAATTGTAATTGTTTTTTTTTTAAAAAGGTGTCTATATGTTCCTTCCTAGAGAGGAAATCCAGCCTGTCTGCAAACTTTTGGACATACTCAAATTATTATTGTTCTTAATCCTCTTAATCTTAATACATGCTGAAGAGGGAAATGTTTATTGGGTTGAGGTGAAATTGGAGACGATGGAACTCCAAATTTAAACCACGAAAATGAGTTTTTGGATTAAATAGATACATGTAGGGGGAAACAAAGACGCCACATCGCACGCATCGTGAATTGAAAACATCTGTAAGGGTAAAGCGCCCACATGTCCCCATCGCACGCATCGGACGGATTGTATCAAACGGATTTTGGAATTTTTGTATGTATGAAATATGAATGTAGTTAGTCATACAAGTGCGGTCCGTCCGATACGGTATGTACGACTAACTATATGCCAAAATGCCAAAATCGCGTTGAAAAATGGCGCTTTACCCTTAGAGATGTTTTCAATTCACCCTTTTACCCGATGAGATACCTACTTATTATTCATTTGTCGTGGTCTTTTTTTACAATTATTTCAATCTAATTTAACCAATCACTGTTTTTTATTAAAATCTACTCATTATTTTATTTTTATTAAATTTGTGAAATGTTTCATAAGTGATTCATTTAGGCATATTGGATGTTTTTGTTTGTAAAATATTTTTATTTTTTTTGGTATGGGTATCTTTCCTAGAAGTGTCAGTTTTAATTAAATTTGGGTAAGTAGAGGGTGTTACATTGGTACCTTTACTAGCCATATAATACCGAAACCAGAATTCTAAATACCTACCGTTAATGTAACAATATTTTCTGAACGGTATCAACAATACAAATATAATTTCATTATTTTATACATTTGTCAGAAGCAATTTGGAATACGCATCTCAGATATGGAATTCCCAGTATGCCATATATATAAAAAGAATAGAAAATATTCAAAACAAATGTATAATGTACCTAAAATACAAAACCGGCATTTTTTATGTATCAACTCTCACTGCCTCCATCTAACATGGAATCACTTCTCTACAATACCGCAGTGTGTGCGGACCAACTACTGCTTCACAAAATTATGACAGGAATATTTGACTGTACAGAACTACTTAGTTTTATAACAATACATATGCCAGCCAGGATTTGTAGACGATACCACCTGTTTCATGTCCCAATAAGTAAAACATCGTATGTTAAAAATGATTTTTTTCGTAGGACTTTTTCAGTATACAATACAAAATTTAAAAATATAGATTACACAAACATCACTCTGTCAGATTTAAAATTTACACTAAAAATGCATTATGTAACTTAGTAGACATTATAATAATAAATATGTAAATCTCCCTTCCCCTCCTTATCCTCTCTTCAAGCATCCTTGTCCTAATCCTGCCTAATTTACAATAACTTACTGTTCTTAAAAAAAATTAAAAATTCTTTGATTATTGAAAATTATTCACGAGTATATGAAAATAACATTATTATATGTATAAACTTATTCGTATTTATTTAATATGTAATATATTTTCTTTACTAACTTTGTATACTTTGTGGAAATCTGTTTTTAGTTCTGAGTTTATACGCTATATCTGTTTGTTCACTATAAATATCTATTTAGAACTGTTGATTTCCCAAATAAAATAAAATATTGGAAAAACCAGTTAAACATAATTTTACTACGCTTTTAAAGGGATGAATTCTATTATAGTCTCCCATTGCTTTAACAGTGATTCCAAAAATTAATCAACCAAATGAAAATTATTGGAAAAGCTGATACCTAGTGAAATAATAAAAGCAAAAAGTACCCTGATTTTTAAAACCCTGTCTTGTTAATCAAGTATTTTATTATTAAAAATAACAAAGAGTTGTGATATTATTTTAAATACAGCTTAAAATTATTATTAAGATTATTATTACTTACCTGTAACGGGATAACACATAACCATTCTCGCACATCACGTCTCCTATCGTAACACATGCCCGTATTCGAAGATAAAACTCGAAGTGAGGAAAGTACATTCTACTGTCCTTACTTCCTAGTTATCTACATATGAGGTTAGCATGTACTTTTCACACCTTGAGTTTTGTATCTGAATACGGGCATTAGTGTACAAAGTACTAAATAATTGATACATACACCATCTATAACTACATTAGTTACCCCTGATTTATTTAAATTAGGTACTTAAAAGTAAAATTATTTTGATTCGGGGTTTTCTTCACCTTTCTAAAATATTCGTTATCAAGTTACATAATACGATATCGTTTTAATTGCCGTTATCGGTTTTACCTTTCGATTTAATTGATTTGCTTATAAAATAATGAAACAATAAATATAAATTAGGTAGGTATTGATTTGTTATAAACGTACATACATTTACTTATAAGGACAATTATTTATCTATATTATGTATAAAAATATTTTTGTACAGTGTAGGTACGATTGGCGAATTTATTGCTATGGAGCGATACCTTCCAACTACCTTAACAACAAGCAAATAAGAGATGTACAGGTCAAGACATGAAACAAGTATGTACGTATGTAAATAAAGCAAATGGTAACAAGGAAGGACTCCGTACGAAATGTGAAAATGAAGATAATGGAACGAAGTAATGTCATTTCATAAATATCATTAAAGATTCATTTATATGATAATAAGGAGGCCAACTATCCTAGATTCTATGAGACAGTCCCATAATGGCAGTCGTAATACATTGAAATGATTAGTAAAAAAAATCCCGCAAAAAGCCCAGTGCGTCTTGCATGTCCCGCATTCCTAAAATTAGTCCAGTCAATACACTTCAGACGATAGTGTGCGGATGGACGGTATCTATGCGTGTGAACGATCGTTTTCTTTCGAACATATACGTGGATTCAATTAAAACGAACTCTTGTGAAAAACAAGATTTTAAAAAAAAATCACTGCATTAGGTTTTGTTTGATTGTTTCCCAATTTTAGCGCACCGACACACCCACCATCAGTCCTTCACATCATCAATTCGCAAAAATGTCCTACATTGACTTTTCATAAAGTTGGTCGCCTTATATAATAACAAATAAGCAGAAACATACATATATAAATAAATCTGAAGTTTAAATCTCGTGCCGTAATAAACCTATAAAGTGCAGAATATTATAGGTATGTGGGAAGGAATGACTAATTTATTATCAAAGCTCGTATCAATAATCATGCAGTAATGCCCGCTGGACAAGATAACAGATATGTGAGCGACGCGACGGCTTCTTATGGTAAGACTTACGCATTTTTGCAAGTTGACAATTATAAAATTAAATTGTTCCTAAATTACAGTAATTACCTTGTGTTTCTAATTCACGAAGCCCTTCCCATGAACTCAGTAACAAATCAATTTGATTTGAATAGTACACTTTGATTGATGCCACGAATGTTTTAACTCATGACTAGAACTAAATAATACTGATGTATAATAAAATGAATAATGTGACACTGGACTATGGCCCATTACTTGGGAACAATTTGTATTATGATTTAGTGGCTTGGATGGCCACGCGCGAGAGACTAGCTACCATTTGGTGGACCAGACTTCTCTCGCCTCTTCTTTTATACCGGCCCATATGTATAATATTTTGAGATGCATATTCGTATGGTACATAATTAGGTATATTACTACTGCTCCGCCAGACGAGATCTTCTCAAAAGGAGTACGTTCCATGATACGTATATTGCATAAACACGATTTGCATTCTAGCGATTAAACGCTATTTATAAAATAAACTAGTGCTGTAAAATACATAATTTAAAAAACTGGAATTTTTTTAATTATGTAGGTATTTAGGAACTTAATTTATGAATTATGTAATGTAATTATGAATTTATGTAAATTAGGAGCCTAAAAACGTTTCGCATAGATTCGTTCAAGAATAATGAAAATCCGATATCAAGAACGTGCAGATCATCGAATATTTAACGATATTGAATGCGTCGACACTTTTGACAGCAGATTGATTCAATTACAAGATGTGTTTCATTTTAATAATAATTTAGTTCACACAATTTTCATTGTTAATTTAATTTAAATGTGTATTTTATTATGTTTGCATAATATAATTGATGAAAAATAAGTATATAATAATATTTCTTTAAAATTTGATAAGGTATCCAAAATAACTATTATTGGATTACATTCTGCTTTTATTTTATTTTTTGATAATGTCCTAACTGTCTAGTTTGATAATGTCCTAACAATACGAAACGCGTCACATATTATACACTCTTGAATTTATATGTTTTTAAAGTAGAATTTAATCCAATAATGGTATTTTATTTTGGATACCTTAATAAATTTTAATACAGAATTCTATCAATTAACTGCACACACAATAAATATGAATATTTCTGTTTTTTAAATATTATTCTTCGTTGTTTGTAAACCAAATTAAAAATACGAATAATTTATTTTTTTAATTCGATGGAAAATACATGACGAGTTTATATATGTTTGTACGTATCAAACATGTAACTTTTCTTGTAAAATTTATTATGTTGAAAAATGTTTAGAAACTATAATGTAGATGGGTAGATACCAAATATAAATACAGTAAAAGTACTACTAGGTATCCGGATTGATAATTGCCAGATTTCATTGCTTTTGAAATAATACATTGAATAGGAATCACATTAAAAGCTTACTTTAAGATGTCCAGCAAAGTTAATTGAACAATGAAATCAAAAGTAAAAACTCTTCATATTTTTTATTTCCCTATAACGATCTGGATATTTGAGTCCGGATGACTGGAGTTCGGATAAACGGAGCTTTTCTGTATACTGCATCTACAAGTGATTTTATTTTGGCCGTAACTACACCAAGAAAAAAAAAATATATAAAAAACGTAAAACTAAATTAATGTGTGTAGGTGCATGCGTGCGTTGGTAAAATATACTTAAAACTAAAGATAAAAAGGATGTACCCAAATTCGATTGAAATTTTAAATACAAACAAGATGGAGGATCATGATAAAAATCAAAGCATTTTTTTATTATTGACTGTACCTAATTAAATACAAACAATAATTATGATAAGACGAATTATAAAATCACAAGGAAACATTGGTTAGGTGGAACAGGTAAATTAATTAGGTAGTACCTACTTAAGATTTTTAAAACCTTAAAAAATGTGGCCATGTCAAAAGTTTACATAATCGACAAGAATTATCTAAATTTGTAGGTAGGTAGATACGACAATATAACACAAATGCTTGTACAAAACCTATTCGGTAGATATGGATGCTACTTTTACCATGTAAAAATATTTAAAATTTTATTTTTATTATTTATAAATACAAAATAAGCTATTATAGTTTCCTATTGGCGAAAAAAAAGTCAACGACCTGATTGCCCCCAGAGAGATTTGAACTCTCGACCCCTGGTTTACAAGACCAGTGCTCTAACCCCTGAGCTATGGAGGCACGGCCGAGTTTGTCAAAATGTAAGTATTTCAACCGACGTCTATTCGTACGACCTAATAAGATGCGAACGCAACAGTCTACATTTATCATTTAATTTACAGAAAAATAATTGTGCATCAAATATTATTCGATACCATAAATTAAAATTCTTGTTTCACTTATAAACAAGTTTTTGGACAACATACGAACACTAGCGCCATCTATTAGAACCCAGCGGTCATATTAAGTAACACGGATTGACCTTTTCAATTTTCGATGTTTTTTTCTTCAAATTTTATTTTAATTTTGAATTTTTAAGTTACATACACTTAAGGTACCGCGAAACCGTCCAATTTTGCCCTGGATGGATATTTTGCCCAAACGGTCTAATCGTTTCGCGGTATCATGTATATAATATGAACACATACCAAGAGAAAACTATCATAAGAATAGTTATTTGATAAACTCAGATTAATAAAACATCTTTTATGACTCTAGAATACCTAATACTTAAAGCAAAAACAGATCTGCAACTGACAAATCAATAAATGTGCATAAGTATTTATTTGTGAGAATAGTTAATTGCATATACAAACTATTTTCCAGTTACTTCTGTAAGTTAAATATCATAAAATGTGTTAAAAAAGTATAATAAATAATATGATTATACTAATTAAAAGTTTATGTAATCAAATTCTCTTTGCATGTGAAGCGTTAAAATAAGTTTTTCCTCTTGTTGATTCCAATTAGCTTTTGATACATCTGGGTCTATAGAGTGTGGTAAAGGTAACATCAGCCTATGAGAAAAACCAGTTAGTTTTACTTCAGATCTGGTAACTTCAAGATCTAAGCCGGTAAACGCTTCACCCGGTAATTTTATAGTTAGAATCATGTCTTCACAGCTTGCACTACCTGGTGTTTTACCTCCCATTTGCAAGTAAATATCTTCTGGTCGAACTGCTTGCCTGTATACAATATCATAACTCGGTTCTTTTCTGCTATCAAGGAGTGACTGGCATATTTCATTTTCTTGTTGAAGTTCATACTCTTCAATTGTTTTTGACTCTTTAAAGTAACTGGTTTCCTTTTTCCCTTGAGCTTGGGGTAAAGGCTTTTGTATTTGATAACCTACAAAACATCAATTTTGTAAAACTCGTACTTTTGATGATAGTTGGTTTCGAAACGCAACTGAAAGTACAAACTCACCTGCGTTTGGTAAATCATCCTGAGGTTCAGTCCCCTCATCCGGAGGTTTTAATAATTCTGCTAGTTTCAAGATGTCTACTTCACTTGTGAAGTCCATTCTTAGGTTGAAATAAATGCTTCTAACTTATTGATATAACAATCCATGGTTACAACTAATAAATTAAACAATCGCCTCGTCCACAAGGAGACAAGGAAATCCTACATTTAAATGCTAGATTTATTTTTAATTTTACTCAACATTTAACTTTTCTCATGTCATTTTTTTTATGTATAAAATTTTATAATTATAATATTGACGTGACAAGTTATTTAAAAAAAATATAATATTATTAGATGCTTTACTACAGCATAAATGCTTATATCCAACCAAATTGAATTAATATCGGGTATAAGTTAAGTTTTCTCTCCAGTAATATGAATGCACATACATATATTTACTAATGCATTGCCCTATACACTATTAGGTGGTGATAGGTGATAATTTATAATTTAATTCAAAGAATAAAAAGTATTAAAAAAAAAACATAATTTCCTTAGTATATTACAAACATGCTTTTTTTAAAGGTTCGAAGAAGTGACGAGTCTTTTGTGGCAACGTAATCCTTTTCTTTTGATAGCAGCTACCGCACATACCTTTTATATGCTGGAAGTATATTTTATGCATGTTAAATGACCAGAGAAAGGGGAAATAATTGTAATACAATTTTACTGTAAAACCATAAATATATATTTTAAATGTCTGTAATCCATTTATAATTTTTCAAGTCACCAAAAGTCAATAACTTATATCTGAAACTATCTTGTAGTATGTACACATAAGGAGGTGGGCAGAGTATTATAAAATTAAACAATAAATAAAAACTTAGTTAAAATTGATATGTCAATGCCGACAATCAGCCATATTTGAATTATGCAAACAGACATAATTTTGCAATCATGTAAGTCAGCGGACGATTAAAATACCGCAACAGCATCCTACCCTCATGTGTACACACATTTAGGAAAAATTTCATTTGTAATCTACTTGCCTCTTTATTGACACCTGCAGTTTGAAAAAAAAATGGCTCAGTATATTCAGATATACAGTTTTAGTAAAATGTAGCATCCTCAGTAGTGTGTAGAGCGTAGGATGTTTTCCCTTACGAATGGTTTAGTAAAAAAGCATTCTAATCACAATAGTTTGAATTACGCAATGTCTTATTATACACATGTAAAATTAAAGGCACCAGACTTTAAAATGTTGAGAGGAAATTTAAGGAATGATTAAATTTTATTTACAATAATAACTTGTTAACTTGACACAGGCAAGAAAGTTTTGGAAAATATATACATACATGTACTGTAATTTTATATATTAGCATTTATTCTGATTTAGTGGACTATGAAAGGATAAGAAATAATTGTTTTAAAATTAAAATATAATTTTTAAGAATTAAATACTTGCATAGCAATAAATTACATGAATAATTTATAGTATTGGTTTTAACTTAATAAACTCAAATTATGCGACGAAACAACTAAGAATATGCGAAATGTCAAATGTTTTTCTTTGCATTTGCAGGTATGTATTCCATTTGAAACAGTCCGTTATAAGTGACAAATGATTAGTAAAATGGTAGATATGTTTTCTGGAATTAAGAAGATTAATAAATGCAGTGGAAAATATTGCACATTGTAAAGCAAATTATCAGTTGAGACATTTACTGTGGATTCGGTATTCAGATTTATATCTCATATAGTACTGCAGAAACCGAGAACAAATTTACTTTTCACAACACATAGGAGTAATTCATTTTTCAGCTATTTAAAATAAAAGAACTATAAAAATATACATAGATGATTAAAGTAGTATTTATTTATTTTTTATCTTTTAAATAATGTGAAAGTAAAAGTTGATTATTTCGAACACACTCATTACAAGAAGATTTACAAATATATGAATTTGATGAGTTAACTAGTATATATACCTGTATATACATATACATACAATCACAAGTAGCGTTTAATTAATTATGTAACTAAATTAGTATTACGTATTTACATTGACTATGAGTGTGTAGGCAGGTTGCAGAGCTGCAGTAGCAACTGCAAACTGCGGCTGAATTTATAACGTAAACCAACAACATCACTCAAAACACAACAGGGGCTAAAATTATACAAGAAAGCCATTACGGCCATGTACGTCTATTGTTTAAAACATTTATATAAAGAGTAGTGTGAAATTCATGGCAAAACACTTATTTTACCTAAAGTCACTATGAAACGGGAATAGCAATGTGAAGATTTAGATAATTAATTCTAATTAGTAGCCGCGACGCTAATCTCTCACGCATAGGAAAAACATTCGGCTCCGTTCATCACCTACCCTACAAATAAATTTAATATAAAAACATAACTTACAAAGTATAAACTCGCGCGTATAATATATAAATAAGCTAAAAAAAGTTGTTTTAACGGCTTCTAAATTATAAATGCCCGCGCACTACAGCGATCTTTTTTCTTCTTTCAACTATCACCCTGATCATCGAGTCTTTGAGACGTGAAAAATTTGATAACAAACATTAAAATCTAAAGTATAGTTCCTCATTACATACAGGCGGGTCCCGACGGCATACGGACAATTTATCCCGCACAACTTATCTAATAAATTTTGAACGATCAACAGGCAAAAATAAAATAATCACTAAAAGAAGTTAGTCTCCGAATATTATTTGTCATCAGTATCGGGAGGTGCTGCGCTGTAATCTAGTTGGTAGACCGCCGCCCTCGTCATTTCATCTATGGAAGGCTCCTTACAGTCCGCACCCGTGTGGCCCGTAGCTCCGCAGTTCCAGCACGACAGCTTGGGAGGCGCGTACAGCGGCAAGGGTGGGAAGCCGGGCGGGTAGTGCAGGGTGGGAGCACCGCCCAGATACACACTCTCCCCGTTGGGAAAGGGGGAGGGGGAGAAGCCGGGCCGATAAGCGGGCAGTGCGCGCGGGAAGGGGGCGTAGGGCGGCACGGGCATGCCCCCTGCAGGAGGGGAGTGGGGCCCGGTACTGGAGCCCGAGTCGCTGCCCGAGGACTGCTGCTGCAGGGAGGAAGAGGAGCGCAGGAGGGAGGAGTACGTGCCCCCTGCCGCCCCCCCTGCCATGGCACCACCCCTCCGCCCGCTTGTCCTTCGCACCCCATTCATGTTTTCTATTGATTGCAGTTGTGTGATTGCCTTTAATTGAAAATCTGGGTCATGTAATTTCTCTTCTTCCAAGTGCCTCTGAAATGAAAATATATCCTATTTAGTCCATATTTTTTATTTTTTAAATTTATTTATAGGACTTAAGTCATGTATCGAAATATGACTAATAGAGTACTAAAAAATATTTCTTAACAAACATAATTTAAAAAATATAAAATAACATCGTAATGCCATTTGAAGGGTACACGGTTAAAATGGGCTCATAGTATTTTTTACATTTTCAAAAATAATGCTTTTTTTTCTCTTGAATGAGTTCATTAGAATATAATATTCAAAACTAACAAAATGTAGCTCGCAGTCTTATAAACTGAAGGAAAAAACTATGGGGTTAAATCAGGCAAAAAAAAAACAAGTCAAAATGCGATGATTGCAGCATAGAGCTCGTTTTTGTCAATTCAAGAAAGGAGTTTTTTTTATTAGTATTTTCAATGATTGTATGTTCAAATACATGTAACATTAATTGAAAACCTATTTTGTTAAATATATGAACCCAGTGTCCTAAAAATTAGGTTATTCTTCTTTTTGCTCTCCTGTAGAATTTTTTATTTGTTGATAAGCCAGTTTTTGCCGTGTACCCTTCATATATATGAAATATTTATATCCAAATGGATAAATACAGTATTTTCTCTAGTATTTCTTAGTTTATGTTATTTGTCAATTTTACTACATTCTGAAATATGAACGTATATTTAGAAATTGATATACCTAGTACACCGACCTCTGTGGAAAATAAAAAACCTTCAAACCCGGTCTCCCGGTTTCAAAACAAAAAATTTGATAAAGAAATATTTGGATTCTTATAATTTAGCAAAATATTTCAATTTCGGGGTAGAGCGGGTTTCTAACCTCGGACGTCTGATCTGAGAGTCCGCAACACTAGCCTCGGAAACAAAACCAGATTCTTCATTTTATTTTGTATGTTAACATGCATTTTTGAAGAACAAAAAAATATGTATGTATGATGTTCATCAATCGTCCATTTAAAAATTAGTTGCAAACAAACAATATTAGACATTTTTGTGACCAATCGAATACTTCGATTAATGCAAATAAATACATATTTTGTGAAATTGGTTTTGAACAGAAAAAATAATTAAAGAATGTAAACAAAATAGTAATAATATTTTACACAGAACTAACCTCATTGATGGTAAGACTGTTAAAGTTTGGCACTATATGCATGTGGTCCATCTGGTGGGGGGGTGGGGTCGACTCCTGGGAGGGGCGGCGGATGGCATGACGGGGGGCATGCAGGGGGGGGGCATGGTGTTGATGGCCGGGGGCCCCCCCTCGCCCCCCCGGGGAGCCCGGCCGGCTGTCGCAGGGAGAAGAGGCTTGCGACACGAGCGGAGATGGCCGGCCCGGGTACTGCATCATCTGACAAGGCAATCATCATCACACCCTTACCCGCATCTGTAGCTCAATCACAAATGTTTATCAACGTCGATTGAAAGTCCTTAGCAACATGACCGATCACAGTGGAACTGGGGTGGTATGCCAAAAGCTCTCGCAGCCGTATTATCTCGTATATTTACATAAAAAATACATGTGAAAAACCGTTTTCTCGTGCGGCGAGAGCAGTTCAGAATAGCACCCCAGGACAAAGATGATAAACGAGTGCAAGTGCATTGAAAAGGTCAGCTTATCCAAGACCAGGTAGCCAAATGTCATGGATGCAAATAAAATTTAAGTCGATGTTCCAATGGAATAAACAATCGCAGCGAGAAACATTTTTGCTGAGGTTTATTACTGACAGTAGCGCTCATTGTGATTGAGCTATCGATAGTGCAACATTATTACAAAAAATGCAACATAACTCGATCATCTGTTATATGAGGGCAAAATCAGTCAGTCTCAATCAATCAATCAGTCTTATGATTCATGCGCCAGTCCAGGGCCAATGAAATTTTAAAGTGTAAAAACCACATTTGTTATTGAGTTTAGTTCAACAGAGGGGGGAAAACATTTTTGAGATTGGATATGGAAGTCAAGACATTTACAGGGCTTATGATCTGTCATTGGCTAGTTTATGTGGCTCCTTTACACACTGTGTAACTGTGAAAACTTATGGAGTGTATTAAACACTCATCTTCAAATTCAAAGGAAATTTGATCGAAAAACAAAGAAATAGGAACATTTCAGAATGGTGTGATTTAAATATGCCAAGAAGAACTGAGGTAGCTATTTCTGCCAAAGGTGAAAACTCTAAATATTGTCTATATATACACGGCAAAAGTATTAAAATATAATTGTGATAAAGTGTTTATTTAATAAAAAAAAATACATGTGTTGTTTATTCAAAGTAATTTCTGAGAAATTCCAGATTGAACTGAGAAGTTGTGTAAATTTTGAGAAGGCTCCATACAAAATATGTATTTATAAGAAAGCAGCGCGTGCGATTTAATTGTAAATGGTAAGGCTGTACATAAAAATGTAATTTAAAATAACCAATGAATCATAATGGAATATTTTTCTCTTTTACCTCTAAAGGTAGATTTGGTGATGTGGTTATTAATCCTGGTGGCCAGGGTCCTTGACCCACAATGTAGTCTGCCATAGTGTACGGCATAGCTGTCATTGAGTGAACGGGGTGTACGTTGTCCGACATCATGGGGTACAGAGGCTCGTTAGGGGGCAAAGACTGACTGCCCATCCCAACTAATGAATTGACCATCTCACCCATTTGCTCCGCGACTATCGGTTGTCCCTGTTCGGAGCAAATGGCAAAAATTAAAAAAAAAAAACAAACTATGTAAAAGCTCTAGTTAATTAAAAGTTAGTCAATAAAAGAATTAGGCTGTTTACTTTCTAATAAAATTAGTGTTTTTCAATTGAAACATAGCATTATATAAGTAGTACTTAGTGTTATATATATTATAATTGCCATTAAATCATACACACCGATATATCTCAATGAAATTTTACAAAGTGAGACGGTATCTGCAATTATTTTTTAACTATGTTCAAATTTCTGAAGACAAGCCTGGGTTTCACCCTCTAGAGAGTTATCAAGATTAATATTTGATGTAACAGAGAGAATAGAAGGTCTCATAACTAAATGAACCCTTCCCTTAATGTGCTCAAAAATCCGTGAGTTCCTGTGCCATGTAGTCAATACACATGCAAAAATTAGAGATTTAAATTACGAAAAATGAAATATTCATAGGCAATTGCTTAAATCAACTATATTTGAAGTCATAGAATTAAGAATAGTCCAGAAACCGCATACGCACATAAAACAGAAGGCGACTAAACTACTCATAAATGAGTAGGTTTACGTTTTGACCCATTAGTTTCTTTGTAGACGTCGCTAAGAATGCAACTCCTGATTTGAATTCAACTATGCTGTGTTGTGTCCTTTTAAAGTGTAGAAATACTGCTAGTCTTAAAGAAACAGGATGGTATCACATTTCATGTGTAATTAGCAAACGAATGTTTAAGTAGCAAATGCATTACTTAAAAATAGAAATATTTTTCTATCTGTCAGATTGTCGAAGAAACAAAACGGAAATTTGTTAGTGTTGCCGGGGTAGTAATTTTTTTTACCGTACTTTGCTCATCTAATAAGAGAAATAATGAAAATTGGACCTCGGATAAACAACTCTGTGGTGGACATTTTACCGACATTACCTTCAAAACATCAAATATTATTTGACATGATATAAAAATATCAGTTTTACGTCAAATAAAATTTGTTTTATATTTTAAGTTTAAATTTTATTAATTAAATTACTCTTATTAAATGACCCTTTACCTATCTACTTTTTTTTCCCATCATGCAACATTACGCGGCGACATCACGAAGGCGCGCGGCGAATGTGTGGCATAGTGGGGGAGATTATTAAACACAGTCCGATGTATTCAAATATGATTCTATGCTCCTTCTGGACTATTCTTAATTCTATGTTTGAAGTCAAAGGTGATAATATTTTTTGAATAATCATTAAAAATATGAAACTACCATTTACTAACGCTCACAATGCAAGTGAGTGGACCACCCCTATCGAAGCCCCCAGAGAGCTACTGGCAGTAGTACCGAGTACTTGGCTACTGGCCTGCGTGACGCGTGAAACTCTCTCTCGCTTCCGAATATACCTATAGTATCAATAGTGAGTAAATAGGGTTTAAGACAATCGTATATTCGGTACTCTTTTACATCATACGGTGGGAAATGCGACACACTGGAGATGCAAATTTTTGATTGCATGGGTGATTAATCTCTGATTTCCGATAGAATGCTTTTGTGTCAATAAGTATTTGTTATATAATAATTAATTATTTCAATTGATACATAAATGTAGAAAGGAGGAATACTGAAAACCTTAAACCAGTATTTACTATATTTATAGAGATATTAAAGTTAGTAGACGCAATGTGTACTACTAGCTACACGTCACTGGGAAGGGAGTCATATTGTCCAAAACAG
This sequence comes from Micrasema longulum, assembly GCF_059751315.1. Taxonomy (NCBI): domain Eukaryota; kingdom Metazoa; phylum Arthropoda; class Insecta; order Trichoptera; family Brachycentridae; genus Micrasema; species Micrasema longulum. Next base: position 95,921 of record NW_028279008.1, read on the forward strand.
ATAATTTACATACCGCTTTTTCGCTTGCTGAATACGGCTTCTGCGGATAATATGGACCTATTTTTCTGTTCATATCGGCAGTTAAGCAGCTATCTGCATTCTATTCACTAACTTCTACCTTATATTTACATTATGCATTACGTGATGGGTTAAACGACGCGTAAAGTAATGCAGACTACAATTGTAAAATAAATCAATTATGAACGTTATTTTTTTACATTTATTAATTAAGACCATTAAAAATATTAGAGATTCCACCTTAAAAATAGTGCTAACTTGCATGGCACAAATGGAAATGGGAAGTTAACAGAGTTATTTTGAATTGTGAAGGTATAAAGTAAAATGAAATTACCTGTATGAAATATTTAATATTCTTTTTTTCAAAAACAATTTTGATTACTAACAAAGGCACAGGTTAATGAGAAAGATACTTCAAATTTTCATACAAATATAAAAATTTTCATACAGAAAATTCGATTTTACTTTATACACAATTGAGTTTAATTTAAGTATGTATGCATAAAAAATAGAAACGTCCGATGAGGGCGTTTAAATGTACTTAATAAATATTTCAATATATTAAACAAATATGAGATTACTAGCACCCAGGGCGATGTACTTGCTCCAAGTCACTAGAAGATCCATATTGAGTCAGTAAAAATGCATGAAATTTCATTTACGTTGTTCATCCACACTCCGGTGTGTATACTGTATAACATCATAATATTAACAGTCGAGTATTCAGTTTTAGTTTTACACAGATGAAGAATATTTGAAAGAATTGAAGAGGTCTAAAAATTGACAAAAACAAAGGCGCATAGTCATGCATCATTAAATATGATAATTCGTAGCTTACACATCATTAAAGAATAGCGATGTTTGATGATGGAGTGGATTAACAAAATAAATCAAGCTTCACTATTTCAAGGGTGGAACATATTTTAGTTACTTACTAATTATTCAATATTATCAAAGATACGAGTTCATTTTTAAATATCTACTGTTCACAGTTCAAACACCACATTGGAAAAAAATATATAGGTTATGTTTTTTTTCTCTCTTTGTCTACGTTTACGTCCCTTGAATCTCGATTACTCGAATCAACCATTTATTAAAAAAATCTATCTGTGAAAAAAGTAAGTGAGAATTTGTCTCGAAAAGACCAACGATCGGGTTATAATTCATTCCATTTAACTGTGAGTATGTGTAGAGTAATTAAAATCTAACCTGTAAAGTAGGTGGCTTCACGTATATGAGTGTATTCATCGGAGTCAATCCTGATACACTCGGAGGGGGGACGGAAAGGTTGGGTGCTACACTGGTGTGCATGATACTATTGGTCGGTGGGGCCGTGTTTACAGATATTGGTGGTGGATTGTATCTATTCCTTTCATCTTCTAATTTCAATTTTTCTAATATTTCCCCAAAGTGAGTATGCTGATCGAATGTGAAAGCCGGGTGATGAAGAGCCATTGTGTACAGTAATAATAGCTCCTCCAAAGGGTCCCCATACACTCCGCCGAGAAGACCCGACTGTTCCAAGCCAACCATTACATTGTACAATGTAGAAGCACACGCATAGTTGCAAGAACGGAGAAGAGAGACGTATAGGGCCATCTTTCGACGTGTTCTGTGATCTGTATTAGCTCCGCCAATATCAGCAGCCAGATCTGCGTTGCTGTTAGCCCTGACTTCTGCACCACGTAACTCCTGGAAATCCCGCTTTCCCAGTTCTTCCAGATATGTGCCAATGAAACGCAATTCAAACGGGAGGCACATATTTAAAAGACTACACATTGCATCGATACGTTTATAGCTTTCTAACTCTTTAAACCATGATACCACGTCCTCTTTGCAAACCATTTCCAGAACACATTGAAACTTCAGGGTGAAAGTCTATAAAATATCCGTCAGCTCAAATTGAGATGTACTGATATAATTTAATGACTTAAATCGCGCAATCCAATACACTAAAAGACTTCAGAATACTTTTTTCACTAAACATCAGTAAATGAACGACTTCAGACTAGCAAATAGCAAATGCTTGCCAGTATGCCAGTATTGGTTACGCTAGTTTGCTAGGCAGGCTGCATATGGCCTTCAATAATAAATTTATCTGTGGATAAATATTGTTTTTATTTCATTCCGGTAGGTACTTTTTCTTTTATAATAATAATAATCATGGAAATAACAATTTCTTTATCTACTACATACACACTTAGGTAATAAATTTCTTTTGATCATGTCTAGTCTGCCGAACTAGTTACAACCTATTTAAAGGCAGACATTTTTATGCAAAATAAACAATAACATTACTACCTACAAGTTGATTTATTATATAGTTATACAATGATAATTCATACCATTCATTATTTCAGAATGTTTTTGAGGAAATTTTTGGATTTTTTCTTTACCTCAACCCAACCATTTTTTTTTAAATTTATTAAATTGAATCCAAGTCATATTTTCGCAATGTTTGGGTATCATATTAAATATTTTGAGGCTCAGAAACCTGAAATTTCTTTGCCCAAATTCAGAGCTTGTGGTAGACCTCATGACTCATCCTGTGGTTTGATTTCTGATAGTGTGGAAAAATTCCTTTTGAGATTTGGTAGAAAAATTTACTTTCACAAACATTATTATTCTAAAAACATATAATTGCCTTGTATCTAAGATATCAAATTTCTCAAATGACTTGACGCTGAGGTAACTGAAGGGCTTCTTAAAAATTATTTTAATCCTTGATTTTTGAACAGATTCGAGTAGTTTTAATATTGATTTATTAGTGATTCCTCATCCTATTATTCCACAAGTGAAAGTTACATAAAATAAAATATAGTTGTTTGAGTTTAAGTACGGATAAAAGTAATGTATCGATTTGAAAATATGAGAAAGTTTTTCAATTTCTTGTGTTATAAATTCGATGTGTTCTGTCCATTAAAAAAAAATATCAATAATTATTCATAAATATTGTATATGGTGTACTAATTCAAGTATTTCAGAACATATCTTTAATTGAAGGTTTTGTTTAGGCTGTCCCACTGTGGTATTACTTAACGTAAGATATTTTGTTTTGCTAATAAGTATTTAAAGTGAAGAAATTTTTGTTATTATATTCCGTCACATTTTTAATATAAGCTTACTTGTTTTTATAATTATCTTTAAAAACATTGTTGCAATAGAATCAACACCCTTTCTAACAGCCCCGAGAGGCAATGTTAATAGAATCTAATCAATTATTTATAATGGTAATTTATCAACAAACACGTGGTAAAATATATTTATAAATGCACGCATGAACTGCAAAGGTTATTTATTTGATGGTTTATTTTTTTCGACCGGACATTTTCTTTCTCCACTAGTTATTTCAAAAAAATTATACCCTTGTGTTCTAAAAAGAGCTTGTTCAAAAAATATACATTATTAATTATACATATCGGCAAAAATTCATTCGTTCATTTATTTAAATGACAAAATCTATAGATTGAAGATTATATATTTAAAATGCCTGTTTTGGCCTTTAAGAGTATATGTATAAAACATTGGTTAAAATAAAATAATTTGAATAACACTGCTTATAATTGCAAAAATTGAATTTTCGAACCTAATTGTTTTGGGCGTTGCAAAGAACATCAGCAACGATCAAAGTTTTACTTTGCATTTTTAAATTTTATAATGATTGCAGAGCTTTGGAGATGAGGAAAATTATACGTGTGATTAAACATATCAATATATACGTGTAACCAAACGTCCTATAAATCAGTGACGTCATTGATACAAAATTTCTAGTGAAGCTCAGATTTTAAGGATAAGTATAATATGCGTAGATGTTTAGTAGGTACCTACAGTAATTAACACAGTACGGACCATGTTTGTAGGCATCTTTGAGCATTTTTATATTAGTTGGTAGTTTTTTATTTCCATAATGTGTTGATTTAATTTGAATTAAAATATATATTAAGTACTGGTGAATAGCAATGATTTCTTAGTGAGGCTCAGCATGACTTGCTTAATTTTTTTTGCTCCTTCGTCCTTGCTATGAATATATTCCGCGACACATATTTTTAATCGAAATAAAAGAAAACTTGGCTTATAAAACCATAATTGTAAGCATATTTTGGCGGACGCAAAAGAAGTCATGGGATACAATTTACTTTTCATAACATATTGTTTACACGTTAATATGAAACTTGTCAACACACTGGTTGTATTATTGAAAAATTGTGAAATTACTGTGTTGTAAAGAAGATTTTTACTTCACATATGAATGAAAAAACATTTTCCTCAGATACAATGATGTAAAGTATAAAATTATCCAGCATTTAGTTGAGTCCTAAGTCCATCACATCCCATAATTAAAAAAAAATGAATGGGTAAGTACTCAATTTCAGTTAAGAGATAGTATGTTAAGACAAAAGTAGTTTAATATCTGTCTATGGAATTATAATTTATAATGATACTCAAAAAATATCTATGCATCCTTACTCTGCAATTTTTGACGTGATAACTGTTTGTCATTCGCTATTCGTTCTCGGGATTTGTAAATTGGGGATTTGTAGCTAATATTTTATACCCGAGGACGTGATAGATTACAGTAAATCGCGAAAACAACCAAAAAAAGACAAATAAAAAATGGGTGGTACTGACGTTATTCAAGATGTGGAAATGAAAAGTGTCGACAGTCCTACTGCAAGTGATGCGGACCCAGCAGACACCAAACGGGATGCCGATGTATTAAGTGTTCAAGACCTCAGAGAACATTCCCGTCAAATAGATAAAGCTGTAACCTCAAAGGAGCCGAGGTTTATCCTGAGAGTCCTTCGATCTCTGCCTAACACCAGGAGAAAGTTAAATAGCGTCGTTCTTCGTGGAATTATCTCTCAACTGTTTCCAGCAGGTTCGGATAAAGAGTCTCTATTAGTGTTTGTTGAAGATTTGCCCGCGGGAACTGTTGAACCCGAAGCGCCTAGAGCTAGAAGTGCTCCTAAAACGCCGGTACCAGAAGTCGACGCTTATGTTCATTTGCTGATACTTTTAAGATTATTAGATACAAACAAATTGCCAGAAGCTGTTATATGTTCTCAACAGTTAATGACAAAAGTGACATCTCAGAACAGGAGAACGTTGGATTTAGTTGCAGCTAAATGTTACTTTTACCACTCGCGAGTTGCTGAGCTCACCAACAAGTTGGATGGAATTCGAGGGTTTCTACATGCTCGCCTTCGTACATCTACTTTGCGAAATGATTTTGAAGGTCAAGCTGTTTTGATAAACTGCCTTTTGCGTAATTACTTACATTACTCTCTCTACGACCAGGCAGATAAACTAGTCAGTAAGTCTGTGTACCCTGAAACTGCCAGTAACAACGAATGGGCTCGATTCTTGTATTACTTGGGTCGCATCAAGGCAGCTAGGCTCGAGTACAGCGAAGCCCACAAACACCTTGTCCAAGCGATGCGCAAGGCACCCCAGACGGCTGCTGTCGGCTTTCGACAAACCGTACAAAAGTTGGCGATTGTTGTCGAGTTGCTTTTGGGAGATATCCCCGAGCGACAAATATTTAGGCAGGCGGCTTTGCGTCGTGCCCTCGCTCCGTATTTCCAGCTGACGCAAGCTGTAAGGATGGGTAACCTACAGAGGTTCGGAGAAGTGCTCGAAAGCTTTGGACCTCAATTCAGGATTGATCATACTTTTACTCTCATTTTGAGATTGCGTCATAATGTTATTAAGACAGCTATCCGTTCAATAGGATTGTCTTATTCCCGCATATCCCCGCAAGACATTGCTAGCAAGTTGGGACTTGATTCGGCGGAAGATGCGGAGTTTATCGTTGCCAAGGCCATACGAGACGGTGTTATCGAAGCGACTCTGGATCCCGAGCGTGGGTACATGAGCAGCAAGGAGAGTTCCGATATCTATTGTACCCGGGAGCCGCAGTTGGCTTTCCACCAAAGAATCTCGTTTTGTCTAGACCTTCACAAACAGAGTGTTAAGGCCATGCGGTACCCTCCTAAATCATATGGAAAAGAACTTGAGAGTGCGGAGGAGCGCAGGGAAAGGGAACAGCAGGACTTAGAGTTAGCTAAGGAAATGGCTGAAGAGGACGATGATGGCTTTCCTTAATCATGCAGTTAAATTTATTTTCCCATAATTTTGTAATAGGTCTAATTATTCGTGCGTATCTTTTATTAGCCACTTCAGGATAAATCTGTATTTTGAGCTTTGAAAATTAATAAACCGTTAGATTCAAATGTGAATTATTATTTTACTTTTAACTTTAGTGCTTTCCAAAAAATTTTTCCAATGTTTCTGAGATTTTAACAATATAAGAAATTTACATGTCTGGACGGATGAAGAATACTGTTTTGTGTGTGAAATAGAACTGGAATCCTTGAAACGTGTTTTTGACTCTACAGCTACTCGTGTAAAAATCCTGAAAAAGGAAATCGGGTGGAGATATGTCCGCCTCTTAGCGTAGCGGTTGGCACATTGCCTAACATTCTTTTAAGGTTTGATTCTTGGCAAGGTTGACATGAAATATTGGTTTTATTATATATTTCACTGTTCCTGGACTGTCACTCGAGGCGTGAGACTGATCACTTTACCATTGTATAAAAGATGATTGAAATATGCTGCACTTGGGTTACTAATATTGTGCCCTATCTGTCATCTGGTGGGGAAGGAATATATGTTAAATAATCACCGCAGAAAATTCCATGGTAACTATTGTGTTATATAATTCTATTTTTCAAGATAGATGATTATTTGTATGACTTTTCAATTTCAACCTTTGTGCAATTTCAAATACCATTGTCTATGTATTCATTCATATGAAAATTGTAAACATTATGGTTTTGTATTAAGAGATCATTCGGAATATTTCTATACACCTTTGTCGTGCAGGTGATTGTCATCTGAACTAACCAATAAAAAATAGGTGCCTTGTGCATAATGTTCTAGTAAACATGCCTAAAAGCAACTCCTTTCTGACATACTGGAGTCTTTCTTAGAAACTAAGTGTGCCTTAATATATAGAATCATATCAGGTAGCTGGTTTATTAAGTATTTATTTGAATGAATTATTATTATTATTATTCGCTAAAGGCAGGCAGCCTTTGCTGATGCGCCCATATCTTGGGTACTGCTTGTCTGCGTTCTCTTTCCTTCAAAAAAGCATCTAAACGGTTTTTTGACTGATTGACCAAAATAGAATAGACAAATAGGCTTGGCAATTTATTCCAGTCTGATACTAAAAAGGAAGTCTTTCTTGGGATGAAGGTGGAATTAGGGACGGTAAACTTCTGACACATTTTGAAGAAATTGACCCAAACATCGAACGATTTGAAAAAATGTGTTTTGTCCATATTGTGAATTATACGAAGAGAAGAAGAAACAAACGATCCAGACAAAGCTCACGATGCTTATGCAAAAAAAACATACAAGCGACCAATAAAATTTTTCCATATTTTTATATTTTTACATGTTTTATGAATATAATAATTAACCATTCTTACTCTAGTATATTAACTTATTTGCAACAAATATGAAAAGAAAAAACAAAACAGTACATCGAGATTTCCAAGTATCAGCGGTGCTATTCTGAACCGCTCTCGTGGCCATAGAAAACACTTTTTTCTTGTGTATTACAAAATACAAATGTGCATAAAAGTGTTTTCTAGGGCCGCGAGAGCATTTGGAATATTAAAAATTGTAATAATTACTCAACCATAAACCAACCAAAAATAATATAAAAAGTAATATTTAGAAACCTGATAAATGACAGTGATTTTTGTCATATAAAAATAACATCAGGCAGCGTAAATAATGAGGAAGTTTGGTGGTTTTTTAATTTGTTAATAGACTATTAAACCTAGCAAAAAAATTTTTTTATGTATCGTATCCGTATGTAGCGTGATTATCAGTTTTGTATTTCTGAAATTACTCCGTATGTGACGTCTCAAGTTCTTTTCCGCTTCTTCTCGGTCAGTTCTACCGATTGGTCCGTTGACGGTAAGTAAACCTGAAATCTTCCACAACTCTCTTATCATTGGTTGATTCATATGAACTAGTGATGACGTTCAAAGTAGTTAGTTTTTATTAAATTATTTTTTTGTACATTTTCAAGAAATTTTGCAGTATAAATTAATGCTCTAATTTTTGTCGTGCGTATGAAAATATTTTTTGTTTCCAATTTCCCGTAGGGCTGAAAAAGAAAGGAAATTATTGCATGATCCGACTTACCAGAACTGCCAGAACCGTCTGTGGTCGTAAGTTGATGAATAGCAGTATATTAATACTAGACTTCAATGGGAAAAAGGAATAGAGATGAAAGGAGGAGAGAGATGTTTCTATAGGCGTGATTTAAACAGAGATACTATAGAAACATCTTTGATAGATGATGGGAGATGATTCCACATTCGAGTCGAATGGACACTATGAGTTCGAGAAGAAAGAGGAATAAATATTGTAAATATTTAGATGCGAATTATGAGGGAGCTATTAGAATAAGAACAAAAAAGTAAACAGTGAACTGATAAGCTTTGAAATTTTTCACGGAGCTACATATATATATAGGAGTGTTAGGACTATGAAGTACAGGAAACAGAAGTTAGAGGATGTGATAGTTTCTCTGCTGCCTAAAATTGAGATATGTGGTCATATATCCTAAGATCAAATATATACCTAATGCATGTATGTATTATCAAGTAGTTCATAGCTTAAATCAGTCATGGAAACATCAGCAAATCAAGGAATGGTAGTATTAATGCTTGTACGAGATAACATTTGGTATTAATGGGTAAAAAAAAATTGTAACTTTTGTGAGTGTAGCCTGAAAAATATTTTGCAACTTAATGTGTAGGTTCTCTGTGGTTAGACTTGAGAATAATACACCTGTCAAAGTGCTCTTTGTTTATTTAGTGTAATTGTGTCAATTGTTTGTGTTTATATGTATCAAGTTGTGTCAGATTAAGTAGTTTTGCTTCCTTTTTGTTTTCCAGCAATAAGTTCGGTTATTATCTGTGTTTTTATCTTTAAAATAGTTATTTTTGTTAGTTATGGGTTAGTTCTACCTGACCAAAACTTGCAACAATAATTTTATTTTTGTTTTTATTTAAAAAAAAAAAAAAAAAATTAATTCTGTATCTGCGATCTTCTTTCCTGAAATATGGAGGACGGGGAGAAGCCACCTGACCCGCCTGACGCAATAGAAACAATAAGTATAAGTTCACCTATTTTACAGATGTCAAAGGTCAGAAATAAACGTCTTCTTAAGACTGACTCAATTGAGGATACTCTTCCTCCTGCAAAGGCGGTGAGTGTTGATCCTGCTTCTTCTGCTCATACTCAGGAAAATATCTCCCACTCTTCTTCCACCCATATTCCTCCTAATGTCTCCTCTCCAACTCACTCTACTCGTACTAATATTTACTCAAATAAATCAGATGGACCTTTTATTGTCCATGTCCAGCAATGTGAGGGTGAACCGATCCACCCTATGGATTTTGGAAAGTTCTTGTTCAAAAAAAATTTTAAAAACATAGTCAACGGTTCTCTCAAGTCGGAAGGAAAATATAAGTTGTCACTCCAGTTTGTAAATGGGCCAAGTGCTAATTCATTTATGAAAAATATTTGCAGTGAAACCAATGCTACTTACAAAGCATTCATTCCGACATTCAACATTTGTAGGATGGGCCTCGTGAGAGGAATATCCACAAATGTTACAGATGATGAAATAATTGCTTCCATACGCCACTCAAACCCCAATTTCGGAGACATTCTTAAAATTAGACGTCTCAATTATAAAGACAAAACTACGGAGACACCAACATGGAAACCCTCTCAAACAATTGTTATTTCTTTTGAGGGACAATTTCTTCCCAGAAATATATATCTGTTTTATAGTTCTTTTCCGGTAGAAACATATTTCTACCCAACAATACAATGTTTTAACTGCTGCAAGTTTGGGCTCACCAAATCAGCATGTCGATCCCCTCCTCAATGTTTTAAATGTGGAGGAAAACATACTCCTGATAATTGCTTATCAAGTGACATTAAGTGTCTAAACTGCAAAGGTGCCTATAAGGCAATCAGTTTGGAATGCCCTGAACTTTTACGCCAAAAATCTATTAAACACTCAATGGCTTCTGAAAATATATAGTTTTTTCAAGCATCTAAGATGCATTCAGAGATTAAAACCTCGTACGCAGAAATTACTGCCAAACCTGTTTTTTCAACCGCCCCTCCATCTCTTATTCGGTCAAACCCTCTTCTCCCACAAACTAAATTTACATTTAAATCCCCAAGAACACCAACAGTCCCAGGCTATAACCAACTAGAACATAACAAGTGCCTCTTATATCCCAATGGGGTGGAGTGGTCGTCAGCTCCAAATGGAGGTGCCCTACCAAATAACTCTTCCGCACCCAAACATTACAATACTGTTTCTGAAAAAGAAAAGTTGGAGAAAACTAACTGCTCTAATAACAACAATTTTCTCAAAACAATTATTACAATGTTGATAGAATTACTATCATCCCAAAACTCTCTACCGTCCAACGCTGCTCTTCTAATTTCTAACCTTCAATCGTTTATATCCGAAAATAGATTCTCATCCATCTAGAATGAATGCACTAGAAAAACTTTCTTCTCATAATAAAAACAATTTGAACATCCTCCAATGGAACAGCAGAAGTGCTGTAGCCAATAAAATAGAATTAAAATATATCCTCAAAGAATGTAATATAAAAATAGCTGCCATATCAGAAACATGGTTTTCTCCTGGTTTAAACTTCTCGATCCCTGGCTATTTCTGTATCAGAGAGGATCGTGAGGATGGAAGAGAAGGAGTGGCACTTTTTATCCACTCCTCGCTTTCATTTTCTGAAATTCCACTTCCTTCTCATTCTGATTTTCAAGTGGTAGCAGCATCAATTAATGGAATATCATTCGTATCAACTTATCTTCCACCTCCCTGTGACCTGGATATGCAATTTTGGAATGCGCTAATGCCTTTATTATCTAAATCTAATTTCTACATTCTCGGGGACTTCAACGCGCGGCTGTTCTACTCTACATCGTGGGGCTGTTCCTATACTGACAGATTTCGTAATTCAATAAATTCCTTAATCAACTCCTATGACCTCTGCATTTTAAATGATGGATCAGCTACTAGACTAGGCCTTCCTAATCAAAATCCTAGTGCGCTGGATTTGTCCCTTTGCTCTCCTCAAATTGCTATCTCTTCTTCATGGGCACCACTGAGTGACAGTCACTCGAGTGATCATTTCCCTATAATTATTTCATTATCTGCTAGTACTAAAAAATAGCAATAAACTTAGAGAGTAAATACAACATTAGGAAAGGGAACTGGCTCGCCTTCTCCGAGTATCTTGAAAAGAAAACCCCAAAACTACCTTCTGTCTCTGACTCCCGTGATGTCTGTGACACCTTTTCAGTATTACTGGACACTGTTTTGGCAGCAGTTGAAAACAGTGTCCCAGTGTCCAAACCCGGCAGAATTGCCCGTCAGGCTCCATGGTGGGACGGGGAATGCACAGAAGTCGTGAAGGAACGGAAAGACGCCATTAAAACTTATAAGAACAATTCAACGATGGAGAATTTTCTGAGAGTTAAGGAAATTCAGGCGAAAGCAAAAAAGTTTTTACGGAGCAAAAAGCGCCAGGGATGGTATAACTTTTATTCCTCATTGGGTCCTCACATTCCTTTAAAAGAGGTGTGGGAGAAAATCAAATGATATAGATCTGCTTTCACCCCACCATCTCGAAGGGCGCCAAACACTGAGTGGTTAGAAGTCTTCACAAATAAATTGGCCCCATCTTATGTCCCTAATGAAGACGAAGTGAAATTTTTAGAACCCAATTCACTAACCTCTCCAATGGCAACAACCCCCTGTCTAAGTACCCCATTCAAATTAGAAGAACTTAATATTGTTTTAAAGTCAGTATCTAACTCCGCCCCTGGGATGGATAAGATATCATATATCTTCTTTCAAAAATTTCCTAAAATATTCCTTAAATACATCCTAGATTTTTATAACTGTATTTTTTCTAATGGATCCATCCCCAAGGCGTGGAAAGAGCAAAAAATCATCCCAATACTCAAACCAAATAAAGACCCAAATAACGGTGCAAACTATCGACCTATTGCATTATCATCGTGTTTTTTAAAAATTCTCGAGCATCTAGTGAAAAACCGGATTAAATGGTATGTTGAAAGTAAACAAATTCTCCCTCTTTCACAGTTTGGTTTTAGGAAATCAAGATCCTGCTTGAACAACCTGAGTGCTTTAACTTCAGATATTCAAATTGCATTTTCTAGTCAGCAATATTTAACTGCCGCTTTTCTGGATATCGTCGGAGCCTACGATAATGTAAAGCTCCCTATTCTAAAAGATAAGTTATACCATATTGGATTACCATCAAACATAATCCGCCTTATTTTAAATTCTCTGATGGAAAGAACAATTTATGTCACCGGACTAGAACGTATAAATAAAAGAATAATCTGAAAAGGCCTTCCGCAGGGATCGGTTCTTAGTCCAATACTTTTCAACATATATTGTTATGACCTGAAGAAGATAGTCCATCCTTATACATGTATCCTTCAATATGCTGATGATATTGTCCTCTATGTTAGAAACAAATGCTGTTTTAAATCCTCAGAGTCTTTGCAATTGGGATTAAAGATGTTTAACCAATGGCTAAACAGAAACGGTCTTGATCTTGCTCCTGAAAAAAGTTCTGTTATTTTCTTTACTAGAAAACATAAAGTACCGATAACGCAGTTTACCGTTGACTCAGTATCGATTCCGATCTCGAGTACCACTAAGTTTTTGGGCATGATTATCGACAGGAAACTCTCATGGAAAGCTCATATTGACTAATCTAAACCCTCTACTAGCTATATCCAGAGTATGGTGGGGATCGCACCCTTCAACAATGAAAATATTTTACAACAACTTTATTCGAAGCATATTAGATTATAGGAGCTTTTTACTGGATCCTCTCCCTAAATATATAAGTCTAAAACTAGAACGAGTCCAATCTAAATGTCTAAGACTAATAATAGGGGCAATGAAGTCTTCCCCTGTGAATTCCCTTGAAGTTGAAACAGTAGAAATGCCTCTAAATATTAGACGACAACTGCTTTCCGATAAATTTATAATAAAACGGCTACCACAAAAGGAAAATATTGTTATTGTTAAAATAACCTATCTAAACACCCTATACGACGAGAAAAGGTTTTGGAATAAAAATTCCAAGCTCCCTCTCTGCAAAAGCATTACTACTCTAGTCGAAATGAATATTCTCTTTCCCCACCACAATATCCTCCCATTCTTCAGAATCCCATATGACGCTATTATCCACACACCAATTTGTATAGAAAATATTGGTCTCCACAAAACAACATTTATGGCCCCAGAGGTTATTAATTTACAATTTACCAACCTGGCCAAAACCAAGTGGCCAAACCAATTATTTGTATACACAGATGGATCCAAAATACCATCTAATGACTTGAGTACTGCCGCAATATACATCCCGAAACTGGCGATAGATCGCAAATTCAAACTCCCTAGTCCTTCCTCCGTCTTCTCAGCAGAATGTCTGGCTATACAAGAAGTTATTCATTTCTGTCTATCTCTCCCTCATACACATGTTGTAATATTTACAGACTTATTAAGTGCGGTTAAATCTATTTCCAACAACCTTTCTAAATCCGCAAGTGATGAGCTACTCTGTTCTATAAGACTTAACAGTTGGAAATTCAGTAGAACTGGTAGAGAGCTAATCATGGTCTGGATCCCATCGCATCTTGGTATTAGAGGTAATGAGATGGTAGATGAACTGGCGAAAGCGGCTGCGATAGACGGCTCGCGTCCTCTTGAGTATTGTGTGTGTGTTTCCGACATGTCCCCTCGAATTCAGAACGAGGCAAAACGACAATAGAAGACCCAGTGGGAGTTTACCTCCAAATGTAAGGGAACTCTCTATAAAGATATCCAAGAGAGCATACCAAGCTCTCCTTGGTTCCACACAAAAAAAATGTATAAGAGATTAATCTCAAACATTAGTAGACTACGAATCTGCCACTATTGCACTAATAGCCACCTTTTCAAAATTAATATTGTAGGAAGTCCATGGTGTGAATGCGGTTTGGACCATGAGACTCCAGACCATATATTCTTTGGCTGTCCAATAAGGGACAAACATAATATGTACTCCTCCTTAAAAAAATATACTTACCCTATTAACATAGCATCACTCCTCTCCATCCTTGATCCTGAAATTATCCACCATATAGGAAGCTTCCTCTCAAAAAATATGATAAATTTTTAGTTTTTAAAAAAAAAAATGTTTTTTGATTTTTATTCCTTTAAATAAATTTTACTCTTGGCAGAAATAATCCTTCTTAGGATGGATTGCCTTAAATAAAAAAATAAAAAAAAACTTAATGTGTACATCTATTTGTACACCTAGATTTTTTACAGATTTTCTATATTGTATATAAGGTACTATTGACATTCAGAGTAGTGCGAGAAGATAGGTCTTACTAAGCAATCCATTGAATTAAGAATCAGCCATCTTTGGTTACCCGCAAATATACTTTGTGATTTAGATAGGTTTATAAGTAAACCATACTCTGTCCGTGTTATAACACTATTAAGTGTATAATAAGACATGGATTCTATTGCTTCATTGGTGATTTCAGGTCTGTAATGAAGATATAGTTGTAAGTCATCTGCATAGAGTTGATATGAACACTAAAGGCATTCTGCTATCGGATTGATAAATATTTCACTTAGTATAAAACTAAAAGTTAAAGCTTTCATATGTAATTTAAAATTTTGTAGGAAAACTTACTGGCTGTCGGCAGATAGATTAGTTCAGAGTCCCAGGAAGGAATTTTTTTTAACGGTGTAATGAACTCGCACTCTTATCAACCCACCTTATTTCAGAACCTTTTCATTTCAGATGCGGTGCTTCCAACAACTCCAACCACATTTAACTAAACGTATATAATATCATTTGAACAAAAAGCTTTAATTTACATTTACGTATTTGGAAATAAAAAATCATTGTACAATTAACATTATTTGCTTTATTTAATTCTTATTGTAAAATGTATACAGCTAGAAAATCACAGTTCAAATAAAAAAATACAAACATTAAAACACTAAATAAAAAAATATGGTGGAAATCTCAAACTAGAAAGAAGCACATGTTATTTTCGGAAGCCAAAGTAACTTACGACCTGCCTCTATAATGATTACTGTTCAATATTCACGACAATTGTCCAAAGTTAATTGTGTCAGATATAGGTACGTAATACATGTCCAATATAAAGTTTTATTGTCGGATATTTTATGTTGTTTTGTACCTGTCCAAAGTAATTGACATTGTCAGGTATACATGATAACTGTGCACTATACATAATTTCAGTCCAATATACGTGAACACTGTCCAATAAAAGTAAAAAAAACACTCACCAAATATACAACATGATTTCTGTCCAATATACATAAATTAAATTACAAAATTTAAATACATACACAAACAAATAACTTGACCACTAAATTTAAATAAGGGTATTTATTATTTAGATTAAAAAAAATTAAATGATTATATTGTTAATAATGTTATATATTTTTACTCTGGACTTTAAATGAAATACCATACATTTGTAAAAATTTTAAAATATAAAAATTAAAAAAGTATAAAAGTTTTAGGAAGTTGCGTGTAAGTTATGTGGGTAAATGACATAACTTGTGATTTATCCTTCTGATGAACTGGCAGTGTAGACAAATATAACATAATAAATAATTAATTATGTATTTCAACATTATATCTATCATAAAATATTGAGGTTTTTATCGACTATTTCAATCTCGAGTAAACATTACAAATATTACTATATAAATACAGTAATTAAGTTGACATTGTACAAAATCATCTCTTCGGGTGCAATAATTCACTTAATCTAAACTTGTGTCTTCTACTACATGTATGGATTCAAAACTTATAATGTATTTAAATTTATTATGTATTAAAATGTGTCGATAAAATCTCGCAAAAACAAGTCATATAAACATCCACTTGATTATGATCAGTCAAATTGTATTATCATTCTAATAAACCATTCACACAAAGGAAGGAAACCAGATCAAACACAATTGTATAAATCTTCATTAATTACATCTTTACAATACATAATATTAGTCTTAACTTACAGAATATCAATACGCAGATCATTGTTTTAGAGTCTATAATAAATATTTCCGAGTGCCATCTATCAGTGTATTCGATTATTATTAATAAATAATTGAATAGGTGCAAACACTTAATTTCTACATTATAACATTACAATATTTATCTAGAATAGTTGGCACTGGCTCTCGCAACACAAACATAATGATTATCAAATGACTGGCTCATCTCATTCATTACCTCAACACATACACACAAGAGAGCGAACCATACTTGACCAGAATAATTAGGTCTTAGGAGTGCAATAATACTCACACAATATTAAACACCTATATACATAACTACACGTTTACCTACAATATTGTGTTCCTAAAAGTAAATGAGAATTATTGAAAGTCATTACTAAGTATTGTGTAGCCGACACGGTAAATTCTGGCACACAGGTGAGTAAGTAGAGACATCTCCACCCTTAACTGACAAGAATTAATTTATCTACTACAATCGTTAGATGAGATGCACCGGATGTTTTGCAGTCTTAAGTGCTAAGTTTTTTATACTGGCCTATCGTACAAGTACAAAGCAAAATGATTTTTATTCAGCATCAAGTGAAAAAATTGTCTAACAAGATGATTTTTTCTATTATAAAAAATCTTGTTACATTGCCGAGAAAGTCAATGCACTTTGAAATGTATTTTATATATACAAATGGATTCATTACATTAATAAAGTTAACTTAAAAATATGTTTTATTTGGTTGATGCGCAACTTGACGATAATAATTGTCTATTATCTACAGCTCTTCTTCAAGTTCTGTCTCTTGGTGTGGGCCGTACATATCGGCGAGCTTGTCAAAACGTGGCCCCCATGCTCCCAGGTAGTCGTATTCGTGTTGTTCATCGTCCGTTCCTGCACATATATTTTATTAATAGAATAAAATAGAAAAACCAATCAGAAACATCATAAAAAACCTTATAATGTTTTTATTCAAATGAGAAAAAAAATCAAGTTTGCCCAAATCCAAAAAGTAATCACTTAAAAAAACATGATTTCTGAAATATACATTTATTTGGCATTACGTATTGCAACATGTTGAAAAAATGATAATTAAGTACCCTGATTAAACATGGAGTTCAAGTGAGTCAAGACAAGTTCACAAAAGACAGTTATGTCACTATAAGCATTATATTCATTGTATTATCTCTTTGTATTTTTTACATTCTATGAACTTTTTATGTTCTAATTTGTATCACATTTATAAACATTGTGTGAATGTTTTTATATAAAGAAAAGTGCTGTCAATAATATAAGTGTTTAACTTAGTGTCAGTTTCTCAGGCTCTACTGATTGATATATGTGCATAAAGATTTAAATTTTAATGGATAAAATAAAAGTATTTCACAGACAAAAGATAACTGCACATTTTGGATAGATATAAGAAATCCAATAATAAAAGTAAAAACAAATAAAAAAAAAAAAATAAAAAAAATAAAGTGATTACCAGATGCTAGGGAACTCAGAGAACCTGCAGTACTTCCACCTCCTTCATATGCATAGTTGCGTAAGTCATCAAATGGCGGAGCATTTGGATCACTATCCGCTCTTTTCTTGTGCTCTTCAATAAACATTCCTACATTTGGTTCCTGGCCAACTCCAAGTATAGGGACTAAAAATAAATAGTTCAATATTAGTTTCTTATTTACTGAATAAAAATATGTAAAGCCTTTGTTTTGGGCTACTTTGTGAATATGTAGGTATGTATTTATTACAATATTTGTCATTGTGAAGTTAAAGTTAATAACACACTGAGACTTATTTTTGGAATCTCTAAATTCAGTCATATCACTCCACTACTTCGGGAATTGCACTGGTTACATTTTCCACAGAGGGTGGAATACAAACTCTGTTGGCTTATGTATAAGTCACTGCACAACTCTGCTCCAAAATATCTAAGGGAACTCTGCATTCCAGATGAACTAGCTGACAGACGTCTTACGCTTAGATCAGCTACATCTACGTCGAAAGGAAAAGTTATTATACCTCTACACAAACAGCGCACTAAATTCGGCGAACGTGCATTTGCGGTCGCAGGCCCTACGGCATGGAATGCTCTCCCAGCAGAATTCCGAAACTGTGAAAGTGAAGTGATGTTTCGGAAGAAACTTAAAACCCACTTGTTCTCTAAATCATTTGAATAAATTCTTAGCATGTGGTGGAAAAGTAATATGAAAAAGTACATTATTTTTCTTAAATTAAAAAGTTAAAATTAAATTTATATCTTTATATAATCACTTTGTAAAGTGCCCTTGAGGTACTACGAAAATGACGCTTTATAAGTTATCCATAATTATTATTATTAGTCGACGGATTACCACCACCGCACCGCGTAAGACAATTTTGACCACTTTAGAGTAGAAAGACAAAAACGTTTTTTTTATGTGTGTTCTGTAAAATGTATTTTTTCAATCTCACTTTACAATTATGTATACTGTTTTCTTTTTTGTTTTTACTAGAAGTGCTTGAATATATTTACCGCCGAATGGTATATCTGGATAACTTAGTTGGTGATGTTACATACTCGGTGATGGATTTTCATCGATGATATATTGTGCCATTTTTAAAGTATTGAAGTATAAAATTTAAGCAAAACTTTAAGCAAAAGAGTTTATTTTGTCATTTCATGCAATTGTTACATACTCGGTGATGGATTTTCATCGATGATGTGCCATTTTTAAAGTATTAAAGTATAAAATTTAAGCAAAACTTTAAGCAAAAGAGTTTATTTTGTCATTTCATGCAATTGCATGAAATGTCAAAATATATTGAATTAAAAAAATAGGTAGGTTCAAATACATATTAATGAAGTGTCAAGAATACATAACAATCATACCAACGTAATCAAAACCAAATTTTATTATTATTATTTTAAATATTGTAAGACTATATCTTAAACAAAATTAATTTTTAACAAAAAGGCAGTTCAGTAATCATACATGGTATTTTTGTGGGCGGATGATCTGGTAGCGGTCCTCCAATAGGTATCTGCAGCGGTGTTATGTCAAAAGCTGTCATATCATCTTCCCCGCCTCCTTCATCATCGTAGTTAATAATATTCTCTCTAACATCATCATCAGGGCCAGGGTACTTGATATGTGCCTCACGTCTCCGATTGTACACAACGAATACAAGAACCAGTACTGTGAATCATAAATTCAATTGCATTAGCCATTATAAATATAAAAAATTCAAAAGATTTTTTTTTTTTAAAGTTGTAGTAATTTATTTTGATATGTATGGAAAACATATTTTTCGGTTAATTTTTATTTTACAAGCAGCAGTTTAAACAATATAAAATATGTTACTGAATTTCTTTTTTTAATAAGCCATATTTTTCTTTAGGTGTGGCCTCATTCTTGCCTGTGTAAACACTTGATCGAAAGCACTCTGATTGGTTGATCCAAGATAAAAATAAACAAACTCTCAAGTTATGGGAACGTTTTCGTGAACTTTTTTCAATATTTTACTCTATTGAGAGTGCGTTTATGCATATTAATACTTGTTCGTCATCATCTTCATTCGTTTTCGGCACCTAATGGTGCATACGGCACTGTATTGGTACACCAATCGCAGCGTATCTTGATCATTTTATTTTTGTTAAATAAAGATAAGATGATCAGTCCTACGCTTCGGGTACCAGTCCAGGGACTATGAAATATTCTAGTGTAAACCCTTTTACATAAATATTTCATATCATATATCCAGATCGGAAATCGAATCCAAAGCCTCCTGTATGGTAGGCAAACACGCTGGCCATTACACTACGAGGCCGACTTTTTACTATATTATAATTTCTGGAATAAATAGGTTGATGGTTTTACAGAAAAGATTGAGGAACTAAAGTAAAAATAATAAAATAAGAAAGCTTTTTTTAAAATAACTCAATTGAAAAATAGAATATTAATAGTAAAAATACTAATAAGTACATGTTGATGAGTAAATTTTTATGTTCATGCACGGATACTAGAAGAACGTTGTGTGCATTTAATTTTATGGGTGATGAATAATGACTAAAGATGTGCAGTTGTAACAAATTGATAACGTAAAAAGTATACCTGCTTCCATGCAATCTAATACAAATTTTCCACATAAAAAGGAGTTTGTAATACACCAAAACAACACCTTTTCACTCAGAGAAAAATTAAGAAATATAATGTGGTTTACTATTGAAAATCTCATTAATTGTTGAGACAATAATTGCAACAATTGTAATAAAAAGAACATAAAAAAACGTGTGGGTTGTTTACAAATTCATATAATTATTTTTTAAATTAGGATAACAAAGATTTAATTTTCCATTAAATTAGTTAAAAATATAGGTGAATTGTACAAGGAATCTGTGTTTAAATTTACATTTAAAAAAATGGAAGCAGAAATCGTTTTCTCGTGGAAGACCGAGAAAAATATGGCATGACCAAATCCAACAAATACTTGAAGATGGACATGCCAAAAGTCGGAAAATGGCAGATGGTTTGTTTGTTTGTTTTGAAAAAAATGTACAGTAAAGCAACTAAATTTGCCAAAAATGTGACAATTAATCATTTAACTATTTTTGGTGCAACAACATTTTTTTTCACTTAAACTGGCCCTGATAAAAAAACACAGAAGAAAATATCTTTATGAAATTGAGTAGAGTAGAACTCCGTTTATCCAAACTCCAGTCATCCGAATTGCCATTAGGCAGTTATCTGGAAACAGCCATTATCAGGAAACAAAAAATAAAGGAGATGTTATGATAACAAATAAAAAAGAGCACTGGCAGCTGGCGTGTTTCTTGCATTTAACTTTGATGGACATATTTAAGTACAATTTTATGTGATATCGTTTGGCACTCATTAATTTGGATAATCGGAGTTCTACCGTATTTGTTTTGCTGTCAACTAACCTTTAGAAGCAAATAATCTTTATACATTGAGAACACCTATAGTAAATTTGTAATATATATTTTTAAAAGATAAATAAATATTTACATTCTAACAATTCAACGAGTTGTAAAAAACTCACTATCAGTAAATGTTAATGGAGTTATGGTCATTGAATATATTATAATTCTATAACACTGTGTAGTCTGATCTTCAGACTTCTGATCCGTGAGTCTGCAACACTACCACGGGATCACAACCCAGTAACATTTCAATATTATTGTATGAGTTATTGTAAATGAGAAATCAGCAGTGAAAAATCAATATAATAGGATCTCAAAGCATAACTTTATCGTAAGTGCTTCGAGTGTTGATGAAAATAAATACCCAATAAATTGATGTAAACTCTGAATTCAAAGTATATATTCTGTATCCCAACTCAACTTAGGGCTCTTGGCCTCATAGAGTTGGGGATACGTTTTTTTTGTTATATTATACCATATATGTTTTTGTATGAATAAAAAAAAAAGTAACCATTTAATCTTCCAACATTTCATAACATTTAGTAAAATGTTTGATCACGAAGTTAATGCTTCAAATATTAATAAAATCTTATAATCATTGTGCTGTGTGAACACTTTCATACAAGTTTCATGATATTTATGTGGTTTTTTACATTGTTAAATGACATATTTCAAGTCCAGTGAATAAATCAAATTGGGTATTTAATACACTGATTTAAAAAATAAGTAAAGTGAGAACTAGAAATAATGTACTAACCTAATAAAAGGAACAAGCAAACAATAATAGCAATGATGAAATCTCTAGAAGGTGTTATGACTCCTGATGCCAGCAATTCAAGTTCACAATTATGACCAGTGAATCCGACTGGACAAACGCATTCATAGCGCATGGGGACATTTAAGTCTACACACTTTCCTCCATTTTGACAGGGCCTCCATTCACATTCATCCTCATTGACACAGGAAGTTCCGGCACTTTTCAGCCCGGTCGGACATCTGTTTTGGCGAAGTTACAAAGCAACAGTTATTATATGCACAAACACTAGTTAGTACCTACTTACCCGCACTGAGTCATGTTGAGATGAATTGCTTGTAATGCAATAATAGTAATACAATAAATACATATATTATGAAAATGGCAACATACTAAAGATCATTTTTTTGTACAGACTGTATTGAGAACAAGGGAATATTACGGATCAGAAAGATGTGTTTCTTAAAATCTAAGAAAAGTCTGAAAAATATGATCCTCGGTATACAAATATTTGTAAAAAAGATACTATGAATGAATATGAAATATAAATATCATAACAATGTGTATGCAAATACTGATCTGTAATTATACGTACGTATCTAGTTTACCAAATTTAAATAGTTTTTATGTAAAAATTTATATCAGGGACAACAAAGCATTTGTCTTTTTTTGTGAAAATGTTATTTCTGCTAAGACAAATTACCCCAAAGGTTAAACAGCATGTGTTTGACATGAACACCTAGTCGATTGTAAATGAATTATTTAAAAAAATTAAATAATCAACAGTTGGTTAAATGGACTGCATTAAAAAAAAAGTCCAGTGTGCCAATGATTAATTTAATACATCAGTAGTATAAAAAAATGCAACATTGTAATAATACGAGTAAATAGAAAACTAATTTGCATGAACATGTGTTATTTATAGAATATTTAAATTATTGGTGAGGTGCAGTAAACGGTGAAGAATAATTAGATACAGAAATAAAGTCTAGCACATGGACTATCACTAAGGTGATGAAGGAGCAGTTATCAGCTAATGACAAAGACAAGTAGGCCCTAAGGGTGAGAGCTCACTAAGTATGATGAGGAGGCAGACGAGTATCGCAGCCAGGGCACCCATGCTGAGCTTGAGGGTCTGGCCTTCTTGCACCAGTTCGCAGTTCTCCCCCCAGAAACCGTCGGGACAAATGCAGCGATAACGCAAGCGCGGATCTTGGTTTATACACGTTCCTCCATTGAGACATGGCAGATCCAAACATTCATTTTTGTCAGTGCACCCCTTTCCGTCTGGTGCCATTATTCGACCTTCTCCGCAGCTACATACATCAATAGTTGGTAATGTTAAAGTACAAATATATAGGAAAGAAACATAATATTATCTGTATAATTAGTAAAATGAATAACAAAAAACATAAATAAAATATATATAATAATCCTAGTAGGAGGTATAATAAAAATAAAATAATTAACTCAGTGCGGTAGAAATAATAAAAAAAGGTGTAAAATAAATTACGAAAAGGGTGCCATAATTGGCAATTCAATAACTTATCCATGAATAAACAGTATTAACATTTAGAAACAACGAATTACTAAATCACCTCAGCAGGTTAAAATTTGAGATTTTAAGAAATTACCAAAATTGGGTGACCATAGTTTTTATTTATTAAACTCAATTATCTATTTAAGTTATGGAATATTTGCATTAAAATCACTTTTGCAAAAAAATAATGAATTGGGAACCAGAACTAAATCAGAAATTTAACGGTGATTGTAATATTTTGGTAAATAAATTTTATGACTATCAGATTTCTTTTATTTGCAAGTGACATAAAAATGTTGATAATTAAAAAAGAGTAAATGAATACTTACGTGCATTCATATTCATTCCAAAGATCAATACATTCAAATGGATCTGGACAAATAACATTAATGCATGGATTATTAGAAGCACAGCCTCGTTCTAAGTTTCTGGCCATTGTGGCTTGTCCCCACTGGGTACCATTCATAGCCGGTGGTAATGGTAAATGTTTTCCTTCTAAGCGGATGTCATCCAGGCAACCCTTTTGGAAATCAGCATAAACTTCAAACGTCCGAACACCAGTATATTCAGCTTTTCCTCCAGCATATACACCCTCTTGTTTGTCAACCAATAACCATTGATGTCCTTCAAAGCTGAATGTTTCATTAAATCGTCTTCCTTCTCCTCCATCTAGTTCTAATGTAGCTGCACTTCCATGACGACTAACTTTGGCAACATGCCACTGCCCATCATCAACACCAACTGCACTGAGCCAAACATCACGTTCTTCAGTTCTCAAAGAATTCAGATTATAACGGAAGTGAAGCCGAGCATCTTTGACTTCCAATATTCCATACTCCCTGTTATGTTGGTCACTGACACGGAACAATTCACCATGTGGTTCACGGGTACGGAACCTTAACTGTATTTGAGTACTGAATCTATCAGGTTCAAAGCTGAGAGCAAACTTGACATAACTTTGTGGCCGGAAAGTGGTTGGTATTGTGGGAGTTGCACAAGCGGGGCCAGTCCATCCTGGTCTGCACTGGCATCTAGCTTCTGAGAAACTTCCCACACAAGTACCGTGCTCCCAACATCTGGCAGTATTTTCTCCTTGATTGCAAACTTCTTCAGTTTGAGGACAGCCGGCAACTGAATTTCTTGATAATCCTGGATGCGCCAAGTCATATAATTTGCTATTGTGAACCAAATTTTTAAGGCAACCATCAAAACCTTTACCAACAGGCATATATTGCCAATGATAATGTGTAGGGTCGAATTGTTCAACATATAAACCTCCTAATTGCAATGGAGCATTGACATTCAAATATTCATTGAATGGAGGAATCGTACCACGAGCTTGACAGCTTGAATCATCAAACTCAGGAGCAGTTCCATCTTCTAACTCTTGAATATCAGCTGATTTACAATAGTCAACAATCATGCGAACATTTTCTGTATCCCAAAAGATGTCAAGTCTATGCCATTCTCCATCATCTAAACTTTTCTTTGTTTTCACTCTTAGTTCTAATGTTCCAGATCCAAAATCAATAAGCAACCTTGGATAGCCACGTTCTAGTTCCACTGATATGAAGTCAGAAACCATTGTTTCGTCAGCTTCTGGTGGTACGATTGGTCCATTATATAGTAAAATTCCATCGGATTTTCTGGTAATAAATTCAAAACTAAGGTGAGAGTTATCACACATTTCTAGAGCTGGATACCAAGCCCATCCATTTCCACGGAAGCTACGAGATGTTTGTTGACACCTTGGGCCACTATAACCAGCTGGACAGGAACACGACAAGCCATATTTGCCTTCAATACATCGACCTCCATTATAACATTGGTTAGTTCGGCAGGATTCGAGTTTAGTGAAGTTTCTAGCACCACACGTACATTCAGCTAAAACATCGACCCGAACTCCAACCAAAGCTGTTTTATTTGCATTCACCATGTATGGTAGATTACTTATATCCAAAACATTTGTACATGATCCCTCACACATTTGATTTTCATAAAGGCATTCGTCGATACCAACCATAGTTATGTTTATTCCGACATCTCTTTCAATCTCTTCCCTATGCATGAGAACTATGCCATTAAGTCTCACTGGTTTATAGTATGGAGATCCATGAGCTGCAAACCTAATATCAGTAATCGGAGGATGTTTCCTTCTTAACTGAACACTAAACACATCTACATTTTCTTTATCAGTATTTAACAAGTCTGCTAACTTATCTCTGAAACGATCCGCTTTACTGCGTGTCAAACTTTGTGTTCTATAATTCCAAACTCTGATAAAGTCTTCATCAGTGATACCCGCAATCCTAATAGATCCAGAATTAAGAACAGCATCATGTGGTATTTCACGGACAGTTACAGTGACATTTGCCGGAACATCAGTTTGGGTATGTTTACGGTCATAAACTTTGAATCTCAAATGGTATTTACCATCTTTAGTACCTTGTTTCATTTGTATCATACCAGTTTCTTCATTAAGTTTAAATCTAGGATGCTCAGTACCTTCCCAATAGAATTTCTTATCTGGAAGATCCCAATCATCTAAGTCATATACATAAACTCTGCCTATTTCAGTATCAGGAGCTTGGCCTTGATAGTTATATACAAATATATCTTTGGCTCCTGGCTGCATTTTATTATCATTTACATCTCCTATAACCACTGTTAAAGTGCTAGTGCCAGTCATAGCAGGATTTCCATGATCCTTAATGATAATAGGAATCAAGTACTCTTTTTGTTGTTCTCTATCAAATGATCGAAGAGAAGCTACAATTGCCATACCATCACCATTAGCACCTTTTTGGTCTTGTTCTACCTTGAAAGAAGCTCTTATGATATCATCAGCCCCAGGGTCCAAACGGAACTGGAATGGTGGACCATTACTTTTTGATCTATCATCGTCATCAGTTGCCAATATTTCAACCACTTTCCTTGGAGGAACATGCTCAGGAAGTACGGGTCTATAATCTTTTAAGAATGTAGGAGCATTGTCGTTAATATCTTGTACAATCACAGTCAGTGTCGCAGTAGCCGTTTTAGGGGGTACACCGTCATCAATAGCCAATATTTTAACTTGATGTCTAGGTGTTTCTTCTCGATCTAAAGACCTCTGAATACTAACAGTTCCTTCTTGGTTAATGGAAAATTGACGTTTTCTATCAGATGATCTATCAATGGCATATGAAACTTTACTCTTACCACCTTGATCTGGATCAGTAGCTTTAAATGTGTCTAGACTTTTACCAACATCAGAGTTTTCGTAAACGGAGACTTCTATATTTGGCCTTTCAAATTGAGGTTTATTATCGTTAATATCACGCAGTTTCACCACAACCCAAGAGTAAGCGACATGGTATTTATCATTGTCATTATCTTCGCCTTTATCATTTACTTGTATTCTAAACCTGAAACCGTTGCTTTGAAGTTGATCTTCATAATCAAGGGGCTGAACAATTTTTAATGACCCAGTTCCATCGTTATTTCGGACCATAGTAAATTTATCCGCTCCGTAACCGCTGTTTTCAATGACTTTGTATTGGAATTTATTAGTTTCGTCTTCATCATGAACAGTTACCGTTAAAATGGGCATTTCAGGTAAATTGGTTCCGTCAGTCTCATCAACTTCGGTAAACCATTCGTCCTTGGTGAATTGAGGAGGCATGTCATTAATATCTTTGACCCTTATAGATGCCGTCCCCGTACCTTTAAGCCCTCCTCCATCCATTGCAACTACTTGTATTGAGTAATCTGGAGTTCTTTCGCGGTCCAAGCAACAAACAGCTGTTTTGATTACACCTGTATCTGATTCTATTTCGAATATCGGAGAGCCAGTTTCCTCTTCTATTACATTTTTCTCTATTGAGTAAACTAATCGCGCATTCGTTCCTTCTGATGGGTCGTCGTAGTCGACAGCCGTCATTGTCATAACAACCATTCCAGCAGTTCCATTTTCTGTAACGTTGCCAAAATACACCCCTTGAGGAAATATTGGAGCATTGTCATTGATGTCTTTAAGGTTGACTTGGACATCAGCATAACCGACAAGCCCTTCACCACCTTCATCTTGAGCGAAAACCGTAAATCTCCACTGTGGTCGACCGTTCGGCTGATCTCTATCCAGAGGCTGAAAACGAGAAATATAAAAATAATTTAATTCAATGAAGAAAATACGTGGAGAAATAAATGCTATTGAAAACAGATTTACTTAATTAATCACATAAACTAGTATAACTCATACCTTTAGTACAAATATTTCCCCTGTCGTTCGGTTAATATCGAATTTGCTATTGGCTGGATTATCTGGATCTATTCCTTGGCCAGTCAGGAAATAGACGATATTTTGTGGTCTGTCTTTATCACCATCAGTAGCCGTGACCTAAATCGTAAATACAAATTGTTAGGTTAACCTAGAAAGGAGGAGTATAAAAAACCTTTAAGAATGAACTTGATTGAGCACATTGACCAGCCGGAGATTAAAAAATTACTGAATTTAAAAAAAATAAAATCAACTGATGGGAAATTTTAAGAAAAACAGATGTTCAAATATAGGTATTGTGAAATGGTGAAAGTTATAAAATGTATGTGTAATGTAAAACCCAAACAAGTCAAATGACAAATAAATAGCCTCGTGAATTATGAAATTCCATATTCGCTTCTTTAGAGAGTTTAACATATCCGTTGTAATTAAAGAACATTGTTGAGTTTGTAGGTATAAATTTTTGAAATATTTTACCAGTAATGCCGATACTTTTAATAAAGGAAATAAACAAAACGAACTACTTTATGTTACTAATTTTTAGCTACAAAAAATAAACTATAGAATAGCAAATATTTATAATCAGGCTACAACATTTTCAGAAATAACACAAAAACACAGTCACGCAATTAAGTATTAAATTGTCTTTAAAAATCTAGTAATAAGTTGCACATCACACTAAGATACAATACAAATTAATGATCTATTAAATTTCTCTAAATAAAAAATGCCTAAACTTACTTACCTTTTTTAAATAAAGCCAATGCTTCATTTTCTAACTGGTAAATAATTTTGGATAATGTTGCAGATAAAAAGTTTAAAGATAAGAATTTTAAAAAGATAGTATTATCCTTAAAGTAATGATTTTTTTAATAAGCCTTTTAGCTCTATTGCATAAAAAAAACGTTCCAAATTTTTGGTTTGATTTTTAGTTTAACAATTAACGTGTAATGTACGGTTTCGGTTTGCGCTCGCAATTCTAGACCCGAGTACCTACTGCCCGTTGTATTGCTGTAATATGTAGCTTACTTCGCGGCAAATAATCATATAATGGTTTTTTTTCTGCATGGGCGACTCTATTAGCCATAGGCTTGTTATTACTCTAAGGTATTATCACACTTTTATTAATGGAATATTTTCATATACCCAAGCTAGTACGAAAAAAATCTAGGAAGGTTTACTGTTTATGCTAGAGGTGAGCGTTTTAGTAACAGTAACCGTTTTACGAAGTAAACTGTTTTGTGAAACAGTTTAAAAAATAACAGTCGAGCGGAATGCTAGTTTTTACCCCTACCTTTTTCTACTCAAGTACTCAATTCCAGTAAAGTTATTTTTTGGCTTCCATTCTATCGAGTATACTTAATTTTAGGTGTCATAATCGATTTCGTTTAATAATATCACGTTTTAAGTTTCTCGTTCCTGGTTGTGTCACTATAAGCAATATTTATTGTATTTTTCGTTTTCTTTTTAAGCAATTTAATTTACTTTTGTGAAACTGTTTCGGCTGCTTGGGAGTACAACTGTTTTAAAATAGCTGTTTATTTATTTTTACCACGTTTAGTTTACACATATATTATGTAAATGGTATATGGGTATCTACTGTTCTGAAGACGGTGTCGGAGTTGCAAAAATGTAATGTTAAAAATATGCATTTTGGGTTTTATTTATATATATCTGTGGTGTAGTGGTCAAGACGCTTGACTCACACACGAAAGGTTCCGGGTTCGATTCCCGTTGAGAACACAAAAATTAAAATGCGACTTTTCTCAAGCCTGGGTGTTCTGTGATGTAATTCACCACTGTAATTGGGCCTCCTGGCCTGTTGTGGTGCAAAAAAAATAAAATAATAATAATATAAAAACAATGTATTTTTTCAATCCATTTTTTTAATTGTACAAACACATATTTAACAAGACATTTATTCGAAGTGTGAATCGCTAAATCCAACATCAAAACTATAGTTTGTCTAAGCAATGTCTCGCCATTTTGCCAAAAAGAAGAAATGAATGGAATGAAAAAAAAAATTGCTTCACAATACGTCAAAAGTTCAAATAACGGAGGAGAATCAATGAAAAAAACACATTTTATTAATATAATGTTATCAGGAATCAAACCCGAAACCTCTGTGCACTAGGAAAGAGTTTTAGTCATTAGGACACTTTGAGGGCCGTCAAAACATATTGTTAACCTTATCTAGTAGAGAAAATGACATTTTGCTGTATTTTAAAAAGAAATACAGTTTTATCCAAATTATGGTATTGTCGTTAAAAATAGAAGCCTAATAACTTCGAACTCCGATGGATATATTTATACGTAGTATTATCAGCAGATTAAAGTTTTTAAGTCTTCGAATAAGTGGGTCAAAGTGTTCGGTAAACAAAGGTAAGGGTTAGTGAAAGGACTTGAAATAAAAGAATGGCAGGACCTGCATGAGACTATAAGGGTGTGGTCCAGGTAACTCCTCCTGCACCAGGGTAGTATAAAGTTTCCTCTCAAACACCGGCGGGAGGTCATTCACGTCGTTGATGTGGATTATCACCTTCGTGGCATTCTCGTTCAAGCTGTCTGACGCTACAAGGGTCAACTCGTACTGTCGCGAGACAACACACAATACTTAGCGAGGGAAAACACAAAGCGGGGCAAAACAAATCAGGGGCAAAGAATAAATAAATTGTAACATAATTGGTAGGTATGCAAAACAACCATTAAATTTTGAAAATATCTGCAGTCTTAATTACCGCAAACAATAAGGCTAAGTGAGGAGTAAAAAACAAAATATAAAAAAAAGACATTGCTATAAACAAGGATCGCATGTTCTCATGTACTCGTATGTTACCTTCCGTAGCGTAGGTATATCGGGAAGGTATTTGCATAATGAGGAATTTGGATAAATAAAGTGAAGCATTATTGCTTGACAAGTACACGTGTTTCTCCACTAAAACACCGATAAATCACTATTATGTAAGCGATTACTCTCGCGAAATACTGTAATGGCTTGTAATAAGATAGCGGCCCACAGGCGCCGTAAATTTAAGATGGTAATTCATTAGCCAAACAACGCGGCCCGTTTCAATTCATCCGAGAGAAGTTTGATTTGCAGAAAAGAAATTCTGTTTATCATAGCCTCAGTAAGTTTTACTATATAACAAAATACAACGAGAACGTGCACTCCTGCGGAACATGCTTCTAGAAGAGTGGCAGAAGGGAGCACGTGAAAACTTTTAGTCATATCTATCCAAACATTATATGAATAAAAATGTTCACATTCGCCCAAGTAAGTAATGCTATTGCATAATAAAATGGTAATATTTCAAATAAAAATCAAAAAACTACGTAAAATATAGAGAAACCTAAGGATAAAAAGACAAAACATTACAGCAAATAATAATAAAACAACGTGGCTACAAAACGAAGAAAACATCAAGCAACTGAAAATAAATTCAGGAATCGTGAAGCGGTTGACCTGGAGAACTCTCTTCGGAAGGTTTCTGTCGTCCTCCTCGGTGATCTGTGTCCTGTAGGTAGGTCGTTCGAACACCGGAGGGTTGTCGTTCACATCCTTCACGTGTATCACGACTGTGGTGTAATTCTCCTTTAAGTTGTCAGAAGCTGCCAGCCGCAACTCGTACTGTGGAATTTCCGTGAACCGAAATGATGTATTTTCAGGAAGCAACAAAATCGATCAAACGATTGAGTAATTCATTTAAACGCATCTTTTATTGGAGTGGCATAAGTCACGTAGAAAATCTCTCAGTTTAACCGCTAAGTATAGACATTATTGATGAAAGAAATATAAAGATAAATATTTTGAAATTTTGCAAAAAACCTTTTGTTGTTCACCATAATTCACATGAACAAATATATTACGAGTATTACCAATTAGTAAATTATTCATAAATAATTAATATACCTAATAATGGGTTCATTTTATTTTTACCTTCTTCACTGTTTTGCAAACATATAATAATACTATGCTTTACTTATATTAAACGCTGTTTTTTTCGGCACTGAACTAAATTGAATGTTATGTAAATCGCAAAGCGACTTTCAGGGGTCATAGATACATACGTACTTCTAAAAATACAGGTACGTTCCATTTCCACGTGAAATGTGTAAACTAGAACATTTGCCGTAGTGTATGAAAAATAATGAGAATTTGAAAATATATTTGCGTAATATATGTCAATAACTAACAAGTGCAGTATTTTATAAAAACGTTTGCTTTTACAAAAACGAATTAAGATTTTGCAGAAATCAAAAATAAATAAATTTGAAGCTATCGAAAACCCAGCGAATCGAGCTGTTACTGTGCCTGAAATAAGTTAAGACATTCTGGAAAGAGAAATGTTCCCAATCAAGAACCAGTGAACCAATCAAGTTAAGATCACAACAGGCAAGGTGATAATAGATTAAGGTTAAAGGAATTTAAGGATTTAAGATTTTCGTGGCCATTAAGACGTTGTGTGTCGTTGCATACACATATTTCCGAAGTGATATTGTTAGCAAGACATACCTACTGACGATAGGTGGTATAATAGCCTAAAAGAACCCTACTGGCACAGGAACAAAATACCTATGTATGTAGTTGTAACAAGTTAAGCAACAAGCAATCCGAGTAGACATAGAAATACAAGGTATATAGATGTATAATAAAGTCATCAGATTTTTAAGTTTTTGAGCTTAAGACTAAAATTTTTAGTATTGTAATTTTAAAAATATTGGTTAAGTCTGCCTGGCATATCAAAACGTAAATGCAAACATAAATATGTCATCCCGGTCCGTTTTAAGTTCACGTAAAAAACATATTGCCAAAATTTAAATTTCGCGAAAACCAATAAAATATTTTAAACATTCGGTATATTTTTTCAGAGCGTACCTTCAATATTATTTGACTTGTTTTAGTAAGCAAACCTATATAATGTAAGCAAGAGAAACTCATATAAAGTTGATAAATACACAACGAAAACCAACCCTGCTCTGTGAGCTAATATTAGCATGCAGTTTACGTTTGAACGTGAAATGAAGGAAAAAGGAGAGACGGGGGACAACATACCTATGAAAAACTACCCATATATTGCACAAAATAATTGGATGTCACCAGAAGTATCCAATAATCTAAAACCATCCAAATGATTACTTACACAAAGTGATAATTTTTCTCTAAACCACGATTTATATACAAAACAAAAATACCTATACTTATGTTAGATTGTTGATAGAAAATATTGTGATTATATATGGTACGAGTTTAATATGCAAATGCGAATTGAATTATTTTAATCATAACGACCGTGTTCAAGTCAAAGTTTTTAAACCACAATTCTGTAAAACGGAGTATCATTATTTCAAATGCGTTTTAGATAATTTGCTTAGGTACATATTCTAGCAAAAGGATTTTAACTGCAAACGTTTTTTTAATTAAACATGGTAAACTTTAATATAATGTTGATAATATTAGAGATTTTTATACAAGCTAATTACTGAGCAAGTAGCTTGGTAATTTCGAGCACGAATAATAAACATCAGTGGCTTATTAAAAAATATATTTGCTAAACAATGTTTGACTACGTCCAAATGCTTGCAGACTGGCTGGATTTCCTCCCTAGGGAGTTGTTCATATTTAAATTTCAATAAAAATAAAATTTAAATATGAACAACTCCCTAGGGAGGAAATCCAGCCAGTCTGCAAGCATTTGGACGTAGTCAAACATTGTTGAATTACTACCTGGTAAAAGAAGAAGTAAAAAATTGGAAAATTGTTTTCAGGCGTTGCCTAGTAGGTGATTTGGTTCAGCCGGATGAATCTCACCCACGTGATAAAGGTTTCAGCTCTTTTACTTCACAAAAGTCAACGGATGGAAGAGTTGAGGAAATATGGATGTTCAAACGTGGGCAGAATGGTGAATGTTACACAGTGTGTAAAGTGGCCACTTAAACCAGCCAATGACAGGTCATAAACCCTGTAAGTGCCTAGACTTCCATATTCCCCTCTCAAAAATGTTTTCCATCTCAGTTGAAATAAATGTATATATTTGTTAATTTAATAAACTATTTAACTAAGCCAAATAAAAAAAAAAATATTTTTACGTATCGTATTATCAGAGCTGTTTTATTAAAATGTTGTATTTTTTAAATTCAACCTCATGGTGTAATGGTCAGCGTGTTTTCCAACCATGCAAGAGGTCTCAGGTTCGATTCCCGACAGTCCCTGGACTGGTACCTGAAGCGAAAGACTGATCATATTACCTTCATGTAACAAAATTGATCGATATATGCTGCGATTGGTGTACCAATCCAGTGCCCTATGCACCATTAGGTGCAGAAAGGGAATGATGACGATTTTCGATATTACTTCCCAAGTGACGTCTCAAGTTCTCATCCGCTCCTTTTCATTTAATTCTACCGATTGCTTAATTGACGGTAAGTAAACCGGAAGTCTTCCACAACTCTTTTATCATTGGTTGATTCATATGAACTAGTGACGTCGTTCAAAGTAGTTCCTTTTTATTAAAAAAAATTTTCGTGCATTTTCAAGAAACTTTGCATTGCAATTTAATGCTCTATTTTTTACCGCGCGTAAGAAAACCTTTTTTGTATTTAATTTCCCGTCGGGCTGAAGATCCTCAATGGAGACCAATAGTGACGGCTTGTTGTAGTTTTGGTTTATGTTGACACTTCAGTTGCGTGTATGTACTAATGTAGTGTATAATATATTATTACATACATATAAAACATAGCTTCTCCATCCCTGTTGTGATTTACATATCGTAATGACTCCCAAGGGCGTGAAATCCAGTCTTTTGTTTACGCACATTTGGAAAAACTTAAAATATTGAAATAACTTCTGTCGTTTAAATGCGTCATTCTTAGAGATTTCCAGTAATCCGGCAGTGCTCTGGTCAGATATCTGCCAGATTACCGAGATACCACTTTATAGTGTATGGCTTTTCTGGTGAATTAACTTATACATACATATACGATTGTGGTAGCGTTTGAATGATTATTCTTGGATGATTTTTTAAAAATATCCGTCCATAACACTCAATGAAGAAGTCAGCAGCCTCGCGAAACTAACGTCAGGTCGAGATGTACAATTGTGCATTTAATCACTGACGTCGGTATTTTGCACTTGACAGACAAAAGTAAACAAACCAGAAATGTCAACTTGCCCCACGTCGCAACTTACCCTAGACCACCCTATTTATAACAATAACGCGTCACAATATTATTGTCTTTATTTTTAAATATTTGCACTTATAATCTTTTATTTGTGTTTTACAATTCACATTCGTTTGTGAAAAGGCTAAAGCGAAATGGGGTAGTTTACGCAAAAGGGATAATTTTCCTTTTGATAAATCTCCTAGACCAAAACCGAAACGAAAAGGATAATCAAGCGCTCTTGCATATTCTTTTGTGGTTATTTGCATGGCAAACATTCCCAGAATATTATGTACAGTAAATGTAAATGAAAACACCGCTGTGGCTAATGACTGGGTATCTCATTGCTGAAGACGGACCAAATGAAGCGATGGTTGGGGGCGGGGGAGAGCGAGGAGGGAAAGCGGGGAAACTGTCCCGAGCTAACCGAGAAACATGTGCCATTACAAAGTTACGATCCCGACAAAATTTTTTTTTTTTTTTTTTTTTTATTTTTTTATTTTTTTTTTATTTAAATTTTATTGATAAACCCTTACGGGTTACATACATTTAACAAAATATTTTCACTTTTAAAATTCAAATTCTACTGTTAATAATAATATTTTTAACATCTTTTGTAA
This sequence comes from Micrasema longulum, assembly GCF_059751315.1. Classification (NCBI taxonomy): domain Eukaryota; kingdom Metazoa; phylum Arthropoda; class Insecta; order Trichoptera; family Brachycentridae; genus Micrasema; species Micrasema longulum. Next base: position 131,419 of record NW_028279008.1, read on the forward strand.
AGGTTGCCTGAGTCTTTTGTTTAGTTTTGTCTGGTAGTTTATTGTATAATTTCAGTCCATGGTTTATAAGTCTCGATTGTCCTTTTCTCGTTTTAAAAGATTGTATATGATATTTTTCTGAAATTCTCGTATTGTGTTCATGTTTACTACAATTTTTTTCAAGTTTTAATTCTTCGTCTACAATTACATCAGTGGCTAATTTATGAATAAATTTTAAAGATTCTAGTTTAAAGAGTTCAGTTACGTTTAATTGTTTAGTTTGTTCAAAAAGTTCTTTAGTTGCTGTTAGATAGGGAAGGTCATATACTAACTTTAATATTTTATTTTGCTGTCTTTGTAGTCTGTTTATGTCATTTTGATATCCTGTTCCCCATAGTAGTTGCATATAACATATTTTAGTTTTAACATATGCTTCATACATTAAAATTTTTTCCTTTATTGGAACAAAGTTTTTGATTTTAAAAAATAGACTCGATAAAGTTGCCACTTTGCTAATTAAATTGTTGATATGTATTGTCCATGTCAATTGTCTGTCTATTGTTAGTCCTAAATATTTAACATGTTCAATTTCAGTTAGTCGTTCATTATTTATGTAAGCATCTACTTTGTGACATTTTTTTCTAGATTCAAAATGGATAATATTGCATTTTTTTTCATTAAGTGTAAGTAAGTTTGTGTTTGTCCATTTAGTCAATATAGTAAGGTCTTCGTTTATGTCATTGTTTGTTAATACGTCTGTTTGATTTTTATAAAAAAGTCCAATGTCGTCGGCATACATAATAATTTTCCCTTTAAAATTATACAGTGATAAGTCATTAATATATAAAATATATAACAGTGGACCCAAAATAGATCCTTGTGGGACTCCAAAATTTACTGTTTGTATTTTACTTTTTTTTTCATTTACAAAGGTATACTGCTTCCGATTAGTTAAGTATGATTTTAATAGTTTGTATTCTTGAGATTTTACTCCTATATCATTTAATTTTTTTATCATGGTCTCAATGTGAACCGTATCAAAAGCTTTTTTAAAATCTAATATTACTCCTGTGGTTGAAATTTTAGCATCCATATTTGTTTGAATATAATTAATCAAATTTACTAGAGCGGTTCCAGTTCCTTTTTTTTCTTGAAAACCATGTTGGTTTAAGCATATTATATTAAGATTTTTAATATGTCCCATTAATCGTTTATGAATACATTTTTCAAAGATTTTATTAAATACAGTTAAATTTGCTATAGGTCTATAGTTACTAGGTTCCGTTCGATCTCCACCTTTAAATATAGGAGTTATTCTTGCAGTCTTTAGTTCTTCCGGGTAGATTCCTAACTTTATATGCATGTTAATTAATTTTGATACGACCGGGCTTAAAACATCTTTGAGATTTTTTACGAGTGAAGGTTTAATTTTATCATATCCTGGCGATGCATTTTTTTTAAGATTGTCAATTATTTTACACACTTCTTTTGTCGTTGTTGGTCTAAGAAAAAAGGTACTATTTATTTTTCTTCTTCGTTTTTCTGATATGTTTAGACATGGTCCATCTAATTTACTTGCAAGGTTTTGGCCTACATTGGAGTAATATTCATTGATAATGTTTGATATTTCTTCTTCATCATTTGTGAAAATCCCATCTTTTACATTCATTTCTTTTATACTAGCTGACTGCAATTTTTCTCCAGACTTGATATTTTTTATTATTTTCCAAAGTTTATTGCTGCTGCCTTCTGCTGATTTTATATAATTCTGGTAATATTGTTTTTTTGATTTTCTGATTTCATTTCTTAAATCTTTTTGAATATTTTTTAGTTCGGTTACAAGTTGACTGTTATTTCTTTCTTTAATCATTTTTTTATATACTTGATTTTTATTTTTTATTTTTTGAAATATGTTTTTAGTTAGCCAACCCTCCTTTATTGATGTTGTGAAGTTTCTCACCTTGGTTTTTGTGTTCATTTTTATTTCGTTTTGGATAATGTCTTGTAACTGTTTAAAACTATTAACTTCTTGTATTTTCGCCACGAGATTTTCTTTTAATTTGACATAATCTGTTATTTCTAAGGTGTATTTTTGTTTAAATATTTTTTGTCTTTCGATAGGTATATCTATATTTAGATAGAGTGCTCTGTGATCACTTAGTGGAGTATCTTTGTAGTCTATTGTATATTTAGCTTCTACAAAATTTGTTAATACATGATCAATAATCGAATTTTCTCCTCTGTGATTCCATCTTGTATATTTTTCAAGTGAAATTTCGTTAAGAATTACATAATTATTAGATATTAGGCTATTTACATATTCATTTGTTAGTACATTGTCTTTTTCTAATATATTGATATTAAAATCCCCAACTATTATTGTTTTTCCTTTATTTCCATACGGAAGTATTTGGGTTTCTAGAAGATTTATGAAACTATGTACTTCGGTTTTATTTGGTCGTCTGTAGATAGCACACAAATTTATTTTTTGTTTTATGAGACTTATTAAAACAATGTTTGCCATATCTCTGTTATTTTCAATATTTTTTGCTTCGTAATTTAAGTTTTTCTTTATGTACATTGCTACACCTCCTCCTCTACCTTCCCGGCAGGAGTTTATTACATTGTAATTATTGATGTCATATAATTCTGCTTCACTATTAGTGAGCCATGTTTCAGTTAGAATGATGAAATCGGGGTTTTTAAATTCACTTATTATAAGTGCTTTTAGTTCATCTATTTTGGGTTTCAGACTACGAATATTTATGTACAGTATTTTAAGGTTTTTAATGTGGTTATTTATTATAAAACTTGTTAGTTCAGGCTTTGATCCGGTTCTTTTTCCAAGTTTTTTGACCCACTAGAATTTTTTTTGTCTAAAGTATTATTTTCATTAGTATCACTGAAAACATTTAATATATATTCTTGTTTAATTATATCTATAATTCTGTATGTTTCTGTTTTATAAGCATTGTTGATGAAATATGAATTCATTTGGTCATTAAATATTGGGCCAATAAATTTAGCATGCTCAAATAGATTAGTTTTGTTTTTTATTTCTACGTTTAGTTTTGATACATTTAAGTTTTTATTTGTTGCAACCGAATGGACAATTACATTGGTATGCTTTAAGTTTTGGAGTATAAAGTAAAGATTGCTTAAAATATTAATAGGTGATTTTTCATGTTTTCCTGGGTATAAAAATACAAGATCATTTTTTGTTAGTTGTTTACACCCTTGAATAATTGTCGACATATAATTATCAATTGTTGCATCAGGAAAGATGTAACTGCTACACTGTACATTACTGAATATATTTTTTTCAATTTTTTTTCTAAGTCTTCTCCCTTCTTCATCTCCGAATATTAATATTTTGATCTTTTCTCCTGGTGGTAAAAGTACTTTGTTTATTATTTCAAGAGGTTGGTTTTCATAAAATATTTCACTATTTTTGGCCACATAATTATTTTCTTCATAATTATTCTTCTGTATTGTTAATTGCATTTCTTCTATATTTTTTTGCAATGTAAATATTTTGTCTTTTATTTCTTCTTTATATTTATTTAAATCCGTGATGAATTCTTGAGACATACGTTTAATCAATTTTGTATTTTCTTTGTACTCTAGTAATATTTGTTTTGTCATAATAGTATTTTCTTCAAATTGATCCTTCAATTTATTTATTATACTTTTATCTACATCTTGGGTTTGTTTACAAAAAGGACATTTGAGTATTTCTAAGTTATTTTTGTCATTTGGTGTAGGAGTAAGGGACCTTGATCGTAGATTTTCCAAGTTCATGTTTTTAGTGTTTCTTGGATCTTCCTTACGACATAAGGTGCATTTCCAGCTATCTCGGTAGATTTTCGACATTTTTTTATAATTTTCTGCTGTTGTCCCCGTACAGCTGTAATGGAATACTTCATAGCATCGACTACATTTTAGAGTTTTTTTTGGGCTCAAGCCACTATTACATATTTTACATTCCATATTAAGTTTTTTCGGGATATAAAAAATGTTTTTTTTTTTTTTTCTTGTTAAATGAATAATATTTTCACTTTCGAAAAATAAGTATATTAATCCTTATATTTCAAGTTAAAAATATAATTTATTGCGATATTTTTATTTTTATCATTATTTTTTATATCAGTTCATTTTACTTTTTTTTTCCATCTATTGAATAATTTTAATAGTACGACTATAATTATAATTAATTAGTTAATAATTATCCAATAGTTTTTTTGTTGATATCATAGATGGCACTATAAAATTACTTTTCAAATGGTTTTAATTGTTAATTATCAGATTTTATATTTTATAATTTTATTAGAACATTGTTTTTTTTTATCTCACTATTCTTTATAGAGTTAATTTATTTTTTATTTTTACACTAGAATGTTTTTATTTTATCACTTAAAAACACATTTTTGAAAGTTTTAATTGTTAACTGTCAGATTGTAATATTTTATCAAAAAGTTATTATTTCATCGATACTTAGTTTATTTGTTATTTTTACACCAAAACTACTCTTTCAAATTATTTAACTTTTTAAAAAACACCACTGTTTGTATTATTTTTCACTTTTATATACTTTAAAGAGGCACAATCTGTTGGAACTACTTTTAGAACGTCATACGTTTTTTAAATGTATTTATACAGTTTTTTTATATATGTACACTAAGTACAAAGTTTTTAAATTGAATTAAAATTTAATATCGAGTTATATGAATTTCCAGATAAGGGCACAGAACTGAGTCCAAGTGGTACTAAACTTGATCTACAGTATCAATAGTTGGTAGCGAAACGGATTTCAAGTCTCCTTTCGGTTCACCCCGTTGCTACCTACGAGAGGTTAAATTTTAACGACGAAAACTGAAAAATACACATTTCGTAATGAAGTAAAATGTAAACTTATAATCGTTATTCCGCACCTAATGACTTTTTCGTTTTACCGATACTCGTGAATCACGAAATAAGTATAATTGGATTTGCGCCATCGAAAGATAATGTTTTGCACGTAGAATTAGACCGCTTTATGGAGATTGAAGGGCCATACATTCGGGTATTAGAGTATTTGGGGAGGGTACATTGCTTATAACAATTTTTAGGGTTTAAATAATAACTACCTGAGAGCATTTACGCTTTTACGATCACTCGATTCCCGCGTCCTGCCATTTGCTTAAATTTGATTTGTAGATAAACCGAAGTTTAAAAGCGAACGCGAAATATATCCGAAGCGTTTTAAAATGAAATTTACTGACCCGAAATAAATTATATTGCTAGATTCATCTGCAGATTAAAAAGAACTTTACCTAGTAAAAAGTTTAATCCGAGAAAATCGTACATAAAAGAACAAAGGGCTCAAATACGATGTAGGTATACAAACCTAAATTTAATCACATATTTGTCTAAAGGAAACGGACAAATTTTGCATGACTATGCTCCAACGTTCAGGAAAACTGGTTTAAATTTATCACCACTATTCTATGTCTGTTCACTAGTTAGATCATATCGTCTCCACAAAGAGCCACCAAGCATCTCGGTCGGCTGCCAGCTCCTGCGCATCATCCCGAGTTCGCGTCCCGTAGTTTTGACATGAACTGCCGACGAATAGTCATCATCGGACGTCTAGGACGTCGAGAACCTGATGTATTGTAAAGTAGGCAAGCGCGGCCAAGGCTGTCAAGGCCTCGATTGTGTTGGGAAGATAAAATTTATCTACAAAGTAAAATTAAGTTTTCTGTATGAAAAATAAAATATGTTTACATTTTTTTTCTAAATGTGTTTAATTACCAGTTACAAACGAAGATACTTTGAATTTTCATACAAATATACACACTTGCGTACATAAATATCGATATTAGTTTATATCGTCTCAGTATATACCGATGAAGATAGCCGTTCATAATCGCGGCCCAGGAGGCACCCGCATCGTGTATCGTGTGGCCCAGCCAACCGTACCACCTCCGCTTGATGACAGTTGTCACCGGAACTTGCTGTGTCCGTTCGTTTATTTCTTCATTATCAAAAACGTTTAATTATTTTTTTAAAATAAAAATGATTGAATTAACATACTTTAACAGCGAGGTACTTTTGTTTTTAATTAAAATTTTCTCGAGAAAAGGTTTGGTAAGTAATTACACTGGTTATGCATAGAGGTCCATAGGCTTTACAAAAGCGATGCTACTTTATAAATAATCCCCATACTATATTAAGTCCTCGTAACGACCGCCTCGCCAGGCTTCTCCGTAGGTTCTGTGGATACGAGTATAATATATAAGTTATGTTGGGATTAAGTTGTTATAAATTTTGAAAAACACGAACATTTATTTTACACAGAAATAATATTAGCCTTTAAAAGGTAAACAAACAGCCTCGCTGTATCGAAATACTTCAGAACTTAAATGAAACATTTAATGTTGTATAAAATAGGTTTTTTCATAATTCAAGTGGGTATTCGACTTCATATCACGTTTATTATCATTACATTTTTGATAATTTCATTAATTTATAGCGATTATTCAATGTTTGAAATAACCTAGCGTGTATTATGTTCAAGGCATATGAACTATTGATTGAAAATGTAATTAGAGTGAAGTGTAAAACTAATAAATAATATAATCTTTATGTAACAAATTATCGATATTTGCTAAAGTAATAAGTGCAGTTATTAGTCATAAATAACAAATTACCGTGATCGTAGAACAACGACACATGTGATTTTCTTCAACTTTACATGAGAGAGGTTTAAAATGTTTTTTTTCACTTTATGTCACAACTTGGTAAATATAAAAGTACATGATTTGATAATTGCGTTCGTTAAATAATATGTTTTATTATTTTTAAACCCGGAAAACAAAGCCTTTATTCAAACTTCAGTCAGTGCCTCATTTTTCGCATATCCGTTGTTGTTCTACAATCAGGAACTTCAGCCCTACGGGAAATTGGATACAAAAAATGTTTTCTTACGCGGGGTAAAAATTGGAGCATTATATTGTACTGCAAAGTTTCTTGAAAATGTACAGAAAAAATAATCAAAAATATTTTGATAAAAACGCACTACTTTGAATGACGTCACTGGTTCATATGAATCAACCTATGATCTGAGAGTTATGGAAGATTTCCGGTCTTCTTGTCGCTTCTGGACCAATGGAAAGAACTGAATGAGAATAAGCGGAAATGAACCTCTGACGTTAGACGCGGAGTTATTTCAAAAATACAAAACTTTAAAAAATCGTAGCGCTGATAATACGATATATAAAAATTTAAAAAAAAATACTTAGTTTAACAGTCTATTAACAAATAAAAAAAAAATTAAAAACCACTTAACTTCCTCATTACGACGAAATATATATATATGACTGATGACATACCACACAACAAATTTGTACCGAAATTATTTCCAATGGATAAAGAGTTTTGCATATAAAATAGAACCAGAATCCTGGATGAGTGTTTTAGACTCGATGGTTACACTCCGGAAAAAATCTGAAAAAGAAAATCGTATGGATACAAGTCTCTCATATTATAGACGCTATTTAAGATGGAGTGGTTAAGCTTGTCAGGAACAAAAATATGAGGTGCAAGGCGATTCAGTGTCACTGATCACGTCTCTTTGTTTTTATTCTTTTCTGGGACCTGGCAGAGCGAACGTAATTTGAAAACCTCTGCTGACTGGTGACGTCACTACTGTTGTCAGTTGTCAGTCACATACACGGAAAAATGCATGACGGCACAACGACGTAAAAGAGAAAAGGATTTGTCAAATAACCCTTTATTCATTCTGCCGAATTCACGTTTATGTAAACTATAAACAAAAATATACGTTTCACGTAGAATCCGCTTGCAGAAATTGGATAGAATAGAATGAATAGGAAAAAAATCATTCCTAACAACCAGTGCGGGTAAAACGAGATAAAACTGTTAAGTTCGATTTCATAATCAATACTTGGAAAACTTTTTAGGAAAACAAAGTCATGTTAATAAATATATTTAATTAATTTAAATATTATTTTTATTTATTTTAACCGAGAGGGAAAACATTATTGAGAAGGGAATATGGACGTCTAGGAATTTACAGGGCTTATGACCTGTCATTAGCTGGTTTAAGTGGCCACTTTACACACTGTGTAACATTCACCATTGTGCCCATGTTTAAACATCCACATTTCCTCAACTCTTACATATGTTGACCTTTGTGAAGTAAAGGAGCTGAAACCTTTATTATGTGAGTGAGATTCATCCGGCTGAACTATTCTGTTGTCTTTTGACGTAGGATACACTATTTGCTTAAATCGTAACTTTAACAAAAAAAAAATACACGCGTATACGCTTTTCTATAAAACACGAAATTAAGATGAAGGAAATGATGTAGAAAATACATACTATTTTAAAACGCACTTCCACTCGAGAAAATATTTAGAAAATAAATATTCAGATAAATACCGTTCAAAGTATCGTTACATTCGTAATTGCTATTTCCTTAATTGAGAATAAACAATTGGCAGTTTCTAGCGCTGAGATTTGGTACGTGAACGTTGATCCAATTTAATAACAATAACTGTCCAATAGGTTGTTAGGAAATGAACGAAACATCATATTGTATACATTAAAACTATGTACATGATAATAAAATAGTGATTATATTTTATAAAGCTAATTCGTAAAGGTACGAGGTGTCTTTTTTTCAGACCTGTGGGCTTTCGCCGTCTGAAAAGGCCGTCGATGCCAAGCTGCACTAGGCGGGTTTATGGACACGGAAATAACAAGGAAAAAGGACTAGCTGGTAATCAGGCCTTCTGGAGGTATCTGGCGAAGTTCACATGCATCGATCAGAAGTGAACGTAGAAAAACACTATAATATAAAACGGTTAGATCCACATTCCGTTCTATCGAGGTGACGAAAGTAATAACTCCGTCTCCCTTTTCTTCATCTTGAACAAACTTCGTTCACCTAAATGACCTATCGTATTCGCCGGCCAAAAATTTCAATAAAGAATTATTCGTTTTTTTACACAAAGGTAATTTAATTTTCAAAGAAGTCGGAGATCTCTTTGTGAGAAATGAAATATTTCAAGTATTCTACGCCGATGGGCGAGAAAATGTTTTCTTCAAACTCCACAAGGATACTAACAAATGAAAGAAAACAAGGCGCAACTAAATATTTTATTATTCTTATAAATTGTGAGCCACCCAGTCTATTACGTTTATTTGGTAACCTGTTTACAAAAATATTTTTCTTATTTGTTTATTTCGTCGGGTTTCTGGCAAAAGTTGGTAACTACAGATTTTCGAAAAAGTATTTTTTTTTCTTGTTTTTAGATATAGAAAATAATATTTTATAATATTCAACGACAAACAACGATAACAAACCATCACGCCGTTTCCCCGTAAGGGTAGGCAGAGAGGATAGAACGCCACATCACTCTATCTTTGCATACAGATCTCGCTTCTCCTACATTCATACATCTTCTCATGCACGCGCGCCGATTATTACGACTTTTGACATGTCCATCTTCAAGTATTTGTTAGATTTGGTCATGCCAGGTCTTTCTCGGTCTACCTCTATTTCTGCATCCATCAACATTCGCATTGTAAATATTCTTAGCCGTTTATTCGCTGTCCATTCGTTCTACATGTCAAAACCAGCGCAGAGCTCCTTTCTTAATTTTTTCTATAATGCTTGTCTTCTTACATACGGTACGGATCTCAACATTTGTGCATCTATCGTACGTAGTTTTACCACACATTCGCCTGAGAGATCGCATTTCGACAGCATTCAGCCTATTTTCATCCCTGTTTTTCCAAGTCCATACTTCGCTCCCATACATCAGGATCGGGACCAGGACTCCGTTGTGAACTGCTAATTTTGCCTCTTGCGACAAACATTTATTTGCCAAGGTTGATTTAAGTGCTCCGTTCACTTTCACAGTCATTCCATCCCTAGTAAACATACTTCCCAGATACACAAATTCCTCTACTTGTTTTAGTATAACTCCATTCACAGTGAGTTCACATTTAGTCATGCTTTCATTTCTTTCAAAAACCATCACATTCGATTTATCGACATTCATCAGCAAATCGCTTCCCTTGCATACATCGTAGACCTTGGTTACCAAGAATTGCAGTTCCTCTTTGTTGTTAGCTAGAAGCACGGCATCGTATTTAACGTGTGGTTTTGTTTGAATTGTTGATTTGGGATGAGTTTTTAATTTTAAAAGTGTAATATCTCACAACTAGTAAAATGTAGTTACCGACTTGTGCCAGAAACCAGACGATTTATTCTGCTAGCATTTAATAATGCTTTTTTTGTGAAAATCACCTCAATGGCTTTCCCCAAGCACGTCTTGCAGCTAGGATGTTATTCTTATTAACTAGAAAAAATAAATATAAAAAAAAAACATCATCATCATTCCCTTTCCGCACCCAATGGTGCATAGGGCATCACATTGATACACCAATCGCAGCATATCTTGATCATTTTTGCTACATGAAGGTAAGATGATCAGTCGAACGGTTCAGGTGCCAGTCCAGGACCATGAAATACTGTATAAACACCTTTTTAAATAAATATTTTATATCAACCATGTCGCGAATCGAACCCCATACCTGTTACATGGTAGGCATTTATGCTGACCATTACACCACGAGGCCCACGAGTTTAAATTTTAGAAGGCGAAAGTCAACAGTAAAAAAATAATAATAATGTTAGTTACACAAAATTTATGTTCATTATTATATTTTTGTACCTTTTACATTATTTTTATTTAACTTTTTATTTTCTTTTTCTTTAAATTTATCTTGTTTCTATTAACTTTATTTTTACAACTGTGAATAAGTATATGTATTTTTATTTTATTTGCATGTTTCTAAATGCCTAAAAATTGTTAATTGCTTTTATTTTGATACCGATAGTGTACTTAATCGATATCTTACACCACTGCGGAAATTTTTTATTGACTGTTTTCACAATTTTCGTTCATATGTATTCTTATTTTTTTTATACAATATATGTAAAAAATGTTATTTTTTTCCCAAAAAAAAATAATTTTATATCAATATATTTAGGTAGATTTTTCTCAGTAACGTCTTTGAAATGCTCTTATTTACAGAAAATACTTTTATTTAGATTTTTAAAAAGGCGTTTTTGAAAAAAAAAAATAAGTATATAAAAAAAACACACGCTTACTTATTTGCTTACTTTTGATTTATTTTTACATACATTCGAGCGATTTACCAAACTAAAGCCTTAAATGTGTAACACGTTATGTTCGAAAATTCGTTAACATCAAAGCTCGGAGTTTAAATTTACGAAATAAAAAGTATGCGGTTAAGGAATTAAAATTGACGATGTGAATTTTCGCGAGCATGTGAATATTCAATAACGCAATTTTATTTTTGAGGAAACGCCAACTAGTTTTAATTTCCGGTACCTAACGTACCTCATAAACGCTGTTTACTAAAGCAGAATAATTTTGCAAACATTCAGGTTGCGTTGCGAGGAATTTTCCTAAATCGTTTTCAGAAATACAAAAAAGCATTTTGGAGTGGAAAAAATTAATTGAAAACGGTGAGATATATGAATAAGAAAGTCAGAAATAAATCCATACTAAAATTATAAAAGCGGAAGTGTGTTTGTTTGTATTTCCTTTACGTCTCAACGGAGCAACCGATTAACATATTTTTTGCATAGGGATAGCCAGAGAGGAGAGAAGTTATATAGAACACTTTTTTTTTTTCACGAATCAAAAAAGAATTCAACTAAAAAAATATATATCAATAATGAGCATTATTATTTGAAAATAGGTAGGCGGTAAGGTGATGCCAAAAGGAATCAATTTTGTTAAATTTTAAAAATTGACTTGATTCACAAGTTGTATTAGGTATTCAAAACATGTGTTCAAATATATTTTTTTATTTAACACTTTATTTACTTATACAATTTACAAATATATAAAGAGGGCATATTGTCTTAAGACAATTTCTTCCTACCTACTCAAACCGTTCCGTTTGAGAAAATTACAAATAAATACATGGACATTTTGAATCTTAAGATTTTATACGAAATTAAATCAAAGAGTAACAAAATAAAAATTTTTGAAAATTAACACTAAGAGAGGAGAGGGGATGGGAAGGAAAAAAGAAAGATAAAGGAACAACTTAAATATTTAGAAAGTGACATTTCAATCTTGACTTAAATGTAAATAAAAAGGGGCGTCTCTTACTTACATTAGTTGGTAGATTATTCCACAATCGAGCAGCTACTACTGTGAAAGAGGGGGCAAGAAAATAAGAGCAATAAAAGGGTATTAAAAGGGTTCTCTCGTTACTAGAACGAAGAAATAGTATGTGTTGTAATAGAGGTTGGAAGAGCTCTCTCAGATAAACAGGCGAAGTGGGATTATTAAAAATATTGTGAAGAAGTTATAGAATGTAAATGTTTCTTCTATGCCTGATACTGAGCCAGTGTAGTTGCGGGCGATATTCGGTTATGTGGTCGAATTTGCGGAGATCAAAGATATAACGTTTACAAACATTCTGCAATTGTTCCAATTTATCAAGTAATTCAGAGTTAGCATCTGGATAACATATATCCGCATCGATAACACCGAGAAGTGGAAGAAGTAAGCTCTGGACTAATGTTTGCCTGATATTAATTGGCAATAAATTCTATAATCTTTTAAGTTAGTAAATATAGAATAAGTCCTTTGTCATATTGTTATAAAGCTAAGCTCCTTATTAACAATTAAACATTGGTTAGTTTGATTTACTTTTTGTTTTGGTTTAGTAGTAGGATTTTAGATTAGTATTAGTACGAGTCAAAAAATTAATGCCAAAGTGGATTTGTTTGATTTTTTATGTTTGGGTTTTTTCACGTCGCAACGGTGCAAATGAACAACGCGATTTTTTAAATAAGGATAGCCGGAGAAGTGAGAAATGTCAGAGGCTACTTTTCATCCTGAAAAAATACAGCTCCTTTAGGAAAATGAATTCTTAATTGAAAAAAAATAATATTAAAACAAAATAACGATGCAACAAACATAAGAAAATATATACATGTACATATTCAAGCACCAATAAATGTTGTCATAACATAAAACTACATATGAATTAAATTATTAACAGATCATTAATTGTTACACTAAGATAACACTGGTCCGGAAAAAAATCGATACCTGACACCATTCCTGCATTCTTTGGTAAAATTACTTCCTGAATCCGAATAAAACTACCGTTTTTCCCCATCACCCACCGTTTTCGGGGAAGCCTCACCCCTATATTTTGTGAATCTTTGCTTTTAATTTTTGTATAAAATTGTAAGATTCAATATGTCCATGTATTTATAATTTTCTCAAACTGAACGGTTTGGGTAGGTAGGAAGAAATTGCCTTAAGGCAATATTCCCGAACTATATATGTATATATATTGTATATGTATATAAAGTGTCAAATGAAAAAAAAAATGAAAATGAAAAAAAAAAATGAAAAAATAAATAAATAAATATATTTATTACTTTTAGAAAATAATTTTGTGGCCACGAATTTGATTTGGAGGGGTGAAAAAGAATTATTTTAGCTGAAAGTTAGAAACTTCGGTTTTAAAACTTTTCCCTTCTTTAGCCCCACTGAAGAAATGTAAAGGCAATTTTTTTTTTTCATCTCTCCTAATGATCAAAAAGTGATAAAAATAGATGGGAGGGGTGAGGGTGATGGGTAAAAACGGGTGTCATATTCGGATCCAGGAGATTATTATACAAAAGAATTATCAGGAATGGTGTCAGGGTTGATTTTCAAGAATACCAGTGTAATCAGTCTAAAGCTTTAGGTGTCAGTCCGGGGACTATGGATTATTTTGGAAAAAACATAATATTTTAATAAATACTGCACGTAAACCTTGGCAAGGAATCAAACCTGGAACCTTCTGCATAATAAAACAATATGTTTATTAGGTACTCAATCAACGTATATGATACATACGATAAATAAATATCATTACACACAAACCATTAAATTTTATTCACACGTACACTGCATAAAAATATCAAAATTATAAAAAAAAAATTGAAAGGCATTTCTTCCAATGTCTTAACAACAAAATAATAAACAAGGAATAACATTAGGGTTTGAATTACACCTGATTCAAATTGACTATACATTCACAAAGCAATGTTAATTTTAATATACGCAGAGCCGAATATTTCACTCCCACGTATAAAAAATTCGAAGGCATTAGTGCAAGGCGAAAAAGCCATTAATCTAAAAAGATCAGCGGTAGAATCATATTTCACATTGATGGATAACTTTATTCATCAATAGAACGACGCTAACAATGTTTATGGCTAAATTAACCATTTTTCCCCATTTCGAAAAGAGCAGAAAATATCTATAAAATACATTTTCAACCAATGTTTTTTTTAGATTGGAATTTTGTTAAAAGGTCTAATAAAATTTATTATAAAATCATTTCACCGTGTGAAGAAAATATTTTCATAATGCACATTAAACTTATGATAGATATGAACTCTTTTTTTCTATGATTTATTTTGTTGCCATTTAATAATAATAATAGTTGGTTGGTTGGAAGAAATTGCCATTTGGCAATAAGCCCGCCAATGTACAAATAACATTATGTACAAAAAGTTAAATAAATAAATAAATAAATAATAAGGAATATTTTTGTGTTTTTTCAAAAATATTTTTTATTTCCTTTTTTAATTACTATAAAATAAAATACTATATAATCTTTTACAGAATATTTGATTTTTTCTTTCTAAAGTTACACAAAAATATTATAACTGTCCATTATTTATTATAGGAGCAAAAATTCATTAACATTTTCTTGTATACCCACGAACAGGCCATGCCTTTGTGGGATTTTTTGTTTACTATTTTTCTATTAATATGTATTTCATTGCTATGTAATTATGATTTATTTTTTTTATACTCTGTTTTATTATTATGTTTATTGTAAAAAAACAAAAAAAAACTATGTCTAAGTAAATACGGCCACAAAATTAATTTTTTTAGGTAAGTCCTACTTATTTATTTTACTTCGTGTAACATAATGTAAAGTACATTGGCGGGTTAATTGCCATATGGATTTTTTTAAATCCAACAAATAAAATAGAATAATACTAGTCTTCAATGAGACAAGAGAATGAAGAGAGGAGGAAAGAGGAGATATTTTGAAAGAGAAGGAATATGTTTGTTTATTCTGTTTCCGTCTGGATGAAGAATACAGTACTGTGTGTGATATAGAACCAAGACCCTGGAGTACTTTCGACTCTATAAATACTCGAAGGAAAAAAAATGTAAAAAGAAATCGGGTGGAGATAGGTGCACCTGTTAGTGAAGAAGCTGTAGGATTTGCTTACTATACTTTAAATCCTAGGTTCGATTCCTGGCTTTCCGTGGAGGAGAACGATTACAAAAATGAGTCTTTGATAATTATTTCAATGTTTCCAGAGTGGTACTCGAAGAGAAAGACTGATTACTTAACATTACGTGAAACAAAAATGATCGAAATACGCTGCAATTGGAGAAAATTATAACGTACTAGATGGCAACAGTCGGCTATCGCCTATTAACGTGACAGTGAGAGAGAAAGCAATCGGACGCAAGAGAGAAACAGGGCCTTACAAAACAATTAAGGACGCATGTGTATTCCTTTCCAAACGACGCCGACGTATGTCTTCTGCTACTGCTGGCGCGCTGAACATTGTTAAGAACAACGAAAGAGCATTGGGTGGATTCATTAAACATTGTTTTTTTAATTATTTCACATATCAATAGGCAGGTAAAAATACGAATCAGTACACTATGAGGTCAACTAATCTCCACTCAATTTCTTTTAGAAAAATTTTCCCTCGCGAGTAGAAACTAATTAAATGAAACCAAAAAGAAAATAATAAATATGTAACCCACCCTAATTTTACCGGACTGAGTGAATTTGCGCGATACGTGTAAACGGACCCGTACATAACAGACTAAATCAATCATTTTAAGACTATTAATATTATAGATGTATGCATAATTTCATGCATTTAATATGACAATAAAAATGAAAATATATAAAATTTCGAAAGGTAGTGTGAAGCTTGCCCTGGCAAAAAAACGTAATATTATATTATAAACGAGGTTGTTGACAACTCACCACAGTTCGGATAATGTGGGATCCTCCTACTAATGGATGGTCTCGGGTTGTACCTTTGACCTGAGTATTGCGAGCCTACCGACGTAATATTATTACAATATTTCTGTATTATGAAACTCCAGAGTAAATGCCCACCTGGATTCGTTGATTTAAGTTCACGTTAATCAAAACTTGCCTAACTTTCCGAATGGAAAATGAGGTTCGTATTTGGAAAATATGAATGTGGAAATTACATTTATCTACATTTTTAATTAGTTTATGCGTCTCACGTAAAATAGTTCACATCAAATGCACCTGTATGATCAAAGCGGTATTTTCTCTGTTACGAAATTAAATCATGATTGAACGAGGAATTAAAACCGTGTTTAATTTTTTTGATTCCGCGATTGCAATTTAGTTTCTCGCTTAAAAGAATCTTGTTTTATTTTTCAGGGATTAAAAAATTATTCTAGAAATACTTCAGGGAATGTATAAAACGAGTTTTACAGATCATTTATTGTAAGATGATATAGTAATCAATCTCAAATGTTAAGAATGCTAGAAAATTTAATCTAAGACCGTGTGTTTGTATAAAAGTCTGTTAAGAAAACCAATTTTTAATGACTTTACAAGAGTTCACCAAAGTTTCAACTAAAAAACGTTTTACGTACAAAGCTGTCTAAGGTTAAATTCAATTATAAAATAGTTTGAAACAGTTAGCATAAAGAGTAAGAAATAAAATGAAAATGTTCTTTGAAAGTAACGAAAAAGAATGCAAGATCACAGTGTACATTTTTATAAGTATGCATATTGTATATAATGTAAGCGTAAATAATATTTGCGAATTTCTGCATTTAGCAATGAATATTCTGGTACTTCGGAATAACGTAATTACTTAATACTGTTGAAAACACTCGAGTTTATAGCGTGCCTTTCTGAACAGAGGACGAATGCGATTTAAAATGGTCGGAATATCCACTGATGACACAAATTCGCGAAGCTTGACCCGACTCGAGGACCGAGAATGGCAATAATTGACACTAAACGGCTTCCAACCAACCGCTGTGGCTTCTCAACTAATCTTGGCTTTTAGTGGACCAGAGTAAAGAGTTTGCAGTTTCGTGCCAACGGGCATATAACTTACATCTTGTGCTGACAAAAACACGGGATTTCTACTGTGGCTTCGTTTATGGGATAAGTGAATGGCACAAGATATCAGCGAAACTCAGCAATCGTATCATCATCGTGTATAGAAGTATAATATGTAAAAGCAAATGAAACTTGTCGTTTAACAAATGTTTTACGACTTATCTACAATAAATGAAATGAAACAATGTTCGACAAATACAATAATCATTTACTTTAAATTGATCTACTTTAATCGGCTAATCTAAAATCGATTTTTTTTATATGTCATATCCATAATGATTAACAAATAAATTCACCTCCCGCGATTAAGAAAATATAATTGATTAATCAATGGTTTTGGTTAATCCGCTTGGAATCGAAACTCTAGTTAAATGTAAATTCATATTAAAATAAATCATACGGAAGAAGACAATGACTCTTATTGAATTGAATAAACGACGTTTTGTATTGGTGTCAACATATGTAAGTTGTGTCCCTTTTTTCCAAATAGAGAGAACGAAAAGACAAAACGAAAAAAAATATAGAAGAAAACAGTCAATAATGTATTCTCCATAGAATTAAGAATAGTCCAGAAGGAGCGTACAATCATATTTGAATACATCGGACTGTGTCCAATAATTCCCCCACTCCAGCTTACTTTCGCCGCGCGTATTCGTGAAGTCGCCGGGTAATGTTGCTTGATGGGAAAAAAAAATCATAACACAAATGTAAGGTAAAAAAAAAGTAAGCTGTTAATTTCTCTAAAATTTTACTGTGCACGCGGAAACATTGATTGACACAACAGAGTAGATAAGTAAAGGGTCATTTAATAAGAGTAATTAAATGAGTAACTTTGAACTTAAAATATAAAACAAATTTTATTTGACATAAAACGGATATTTTTATATCATGTTAAATAATATTTGACGTTTTAAAGATAATGTCGTTCAAATGTCCTCCACGGTGTTGTTTAATCCGAGGTCTAATTTTCATTAGTTATTTTATTAGATGAGCAAAGTAGGGTAAAAAAATTCTACCCTAGCAACACTAACAAAATTTCCATTTTGTTTCTTCGACAATGTGACAGATGGAAAAATAATTTAATTTTTAAGTAACGCATTTGTTATATACACATTTATTTGCAAATTACAGATGAAATGTGATTGCATCCTGTTTCTTTAAGATCCTAGCAGTATTTCTAAACTTTAAAAGGACACAACACGGCATACTTAAATTCAAATCAGGAGTTGCGTACTGAGCGACGTCTACAATGAAACTAATTGGTCAAAACGTAAACCTACTCATTTATGAGTAGTTGAGTCGCCTTCTGTTTGATGTGCGTATGCGGTTTCTGGACTATCCTTAATTCTATGGTATTCTCCTTCATTATTTTTTAGCAAATTAGTGAATAATTCATAGCACCGTACACTGTGCGTATATCGTGAGCCGCTTTGGCAGCCTTATCCCTCGATTGATCGCGAAGAGGAGATGTCGTAAATGCTCACTTTCGTTTACTTGACATTCCAATTTGAAGGCTTGTAATCAAATGTAACGTAAAAGCATGCACAATATCTTGTAGAGCAGAAAATTTTCATTCTAATGACTTGTAACCTTTTCCATTTTGTTTCAATTTGGTGCTTATTTTTAAATTTGGAAAAAACTAACACAAATTATTTTACCACCTAATAGAAGACGGGGATTGTTTATTTTTTATCAGACAAATGCGTTTTTTTGTACGTGTAGTAAGGTTACTGCAGAAACGTGTATGTGGTTAAACAAAACTTTTCTTTGTAAATATGAATAAAAATACTTTGTTACAATATTATGCAGTTAAAGTACTCAGTTGTACAAAATGTGCATTTTGAAAAGTTACGTAGTTATAGTGTCTTTTATCCGTTTGTACGCGATTCGTGTTCGGAGGAAATAGCTAGCGGCAGTACGGAGTATTATTATATATATGTAGCAATGGAACAACTCGAGATTATATCCGTGATGGGTAAGCTCAAGAGAGCGATAAACCTCATACAGAAAAATATTATTACTGTTCTACTATAACTGTGACTTTTCATTTTAAAAATATCATAAAAATTCTCTTGTTCCGACTGGAACGCTTTCAATGGCTTTTGGCAGTTAATTTGTTAGGTATAAAATATGCACTTATGATCAAATTGAAGTGATCATGATATACAATGGAAAAATTATCTACAGAATGTCGTTAATTTGAGAGATTTTCTTACTGACGCTGACTGTGGAAATTGACATGAAAGTACACTAAAAAGGCAAGCAGATGATCTCCGTCTTCATTCTCCTTCGGCCCCCGTAGCCGCCGCTTGAGAAGTAACAAGTCTAGAGAAAAGTAAAGCAGCATCAGGTGACTAGAATTATGTAGAGTATTAAAGCGAGTCAGGGGCGCCTGGCGTAAGTTCCTACTCTTCACTTCTCACTGCGCCTGACATGCTCCGCTGGAATAACAGATTGATTAATGATGTCGGTAAAATCATTCTCTCGTAGGAAGAACAAAAAGCTGTATTTTAATATTCATGGCAGAAATGACGGGGGTTGAATAGACCGAAGTTGAATAGTTTCCGCGAACACTTTTTATAGAAAGCAAAAATGATTTGGGTGCGTTTTTACGCCATGTTTCAAATTACAGACGAAATTGCTTTAACTTTAAACTCGAGACGAATTCGTTTGTGTCGGGAAATGTAAGCCGTCTATCCAAACTTCCCTCGCGCGATGGTTTATTGAGTGGCCCTCGGAAAACATTCGCTGTAAAATAATTTAAGTTAGTTTCTTATGATTCAGTATTCCCAACAACTTAATCTTAGTAGATATCGTAAATTATACCGAAACCATAAATCTGCCGAGGCTATCACGGTACGCGTAATCAGAAATGTGAGATTCTAGTTCAAAATGAATGCTGGAGGGAGATAAACAGAAATTAATTACTATTGTTCGCGAAGGAAGCTAAATAAAAATAAAACTTCGCTCTAAATGTATTCTAATTCGAACGGACGCGAAACGATTCGGAGAAATATTATTTCGGACGATTCGCGAACTAGAGGTGGAAAAGGCAGATTTTGGGCTTCGGCTCTCTAATAATATATCAATCAATCATCGAGTAACAAACATAAGAGATTTAAACATAAATAAGGTCGAATGCTTACCCTCTTTCTCGTCTCGTAGTCGAGTGCTCCGGCAACATAGATGGCGCCCGTCATGTTCTTCACGGCGAAGGCGCCTCCTATGTTCCCGCTCGTGATCTCATATCGAATACGCGACGCTGAAATCAAAACAAATAAGCTTAATACTTATTGGAAATATAAATGCGATATAAAACTATTGTTTAACTACTAACTACTTTTAAGAATTCGAACCGGCGCAGCGTCTCGGTTGCTCTAAATTTTTCCAATAATACACAACTCAACAATTAGAAATAACAATCAATGAATCAAACAGTAGATAACATCATACGCTACTTAATAAAATAAAAAACATATAATTATACTTGTATATTTAAGTTTTGTTGATATTTGTACAAATAAAAACAAACAAACAAGCAATAAACAAACAATCACGCCATTTCCCAATACGGGTAGACAGAGAGGATAGAACGCCATATCACTATGTCTTCTATGTCACTCTCGCTTCCTTTACATTCATACATCTTCTCTTGCACATGCGCCGATTATTCCAACTTTTGACATGTCCATCTTAAAATATTTGTTAGATTTGGCCAATCATGCCTTTCTCGGTCTCCCCCGATTACTGCATCCATCAAAATTCGCATCTTAAATATTTTAAGCCATTCTTTCGCTGTCCATTCGCTCTACATGTGCAAACTTACGAATAACTTCGGTCTTAATTTTGTCGATAATGCTTATCTCAGCCTTACATAATGTACGGATCTCGACATTTGTGCACATATCGTACATAATTTTATCACACATTTGCCTGAGAGATCGCATTCCGACAGCATTCAGCCGACTTTCCTCCTTGTTTTTCCAGTGCCATAAATTAGAGCCGGCGCCACAAATACAAATACGTTTTATTATATTGAAAAGCTAACATATCCTAACATAACTTAATTTAAACAGATTTGGTATATTACAAAGTAACTCCATAACAAACTTACAAAGCAACATTGTTTTTGGTAACCAGAAAATTCATCGTCGACCGGCAAATAATTATTAATATAAAAACAATATTAATAAAAACAGCAATATAAATAGGCACAGAGTATATTTAGGTGGTGGGATGATATTTTACTTAGCGTTGTACACTTGGCTAAGTAATGTGGCGGTCATTATCATCAGCGTTATGTCAGGGCCGACATATTATAATCTACTAATGAAGTTTAGGCACACGATGTTTAATAAACATTCTGCACTTAGATTATGTACATAACATAACGAGCCTAATGCGCCGCATCAAATTTCCAGCATTATGTATGTACAAATGGACACGTACACATATACATAGAATGAAGTGAGATCACTCGACCCTAAGAATTATTAGTTTATTCGCTACGCCGTGCCATTGGGAGCGAGTACTTCCAGCTTTTGCAGCTTTAATGAAAAAGGATAATTTTATTCAATAGCGGTCGAGGCGCGAAATTAAAGTTTAAATAAGGGAAGGATGGTAGAAGAGATAGCGATGTTTATGACAATGGGGAAAAAACAATGTCGTCCGTAGTCGTATTTCATTTGACCCGGTCGTCATGAAATTCCAATGAAGTCCAGTGGAGTTCTATTTTGCACTAGAAGCGGTTCGGAATCCCCCTACCCCGTTTTATGTGCTCCGGGTATTTGTGCAATCGTAGGCCTTCGTCGCATTACGAAAACACAATTTTTAATACCTACATATATATAATCTTGGATCTTTTTCCATGATGACATAACTGTTAATAACTAGTAACTCTTCGGGATAGATCTTCCCGCTTTTCGTAGATTTCTTTGCCATTAAAACAGCGTGAGATGAAGACGAATTAGCATGTTTATCTTGAAATATTGTATGTTTATCATGTTCTTGAATGTATTGTATACTATTATTTTATTGTCCTTATTTGTCTTTGCTACAAAGTTTTATATTATTTTTGTTCATTCTTGTCCATTTGTTTCCTCGTATAACTGTTGTGATTGTCTGAGGCCGTATATATAGTAAATAAATAAATAGAAAGGTATTATTTGAAGCAAATAAGATCTGTATGAAGCTGTATTGAAAAACATCGAAATAGGTGATAGAAATCTAATAAGATGCAGTAAAATTATAATTTTTGTTATGATAATTATTATGTACGTCTTATTTGGCGACAGTTATGCAAATAATAAATTGATTATCTTTATATATATAATTCCTCTGTACGTGTGATGTCACCGTACTCCTGAACAGATTTACGTGTGGTTTTCAGAGAAATATAGATCTTTGCGCTGCGCGTGTTCGTAGGTATTAAAATCTTCAATCGAATAAGTAAAAAAAAAGTTAGGAGAATAAATGTTTTATTCATCGATCTACCAGGGTTGCATTCAAGGAGAATGTATTTACAAAAAATGGAAAGATGTTGTCTTTTTGTGTATAAAAAAAAGTTTGTTTTTGAATGTTAACGAACAGCATTTGTTTTTTGGGGATCTTAATCAGATCCATTCCTTAAATTCCTTATAATTTCTACCCAATTATTTATTTTTACTGGATTTTTGGTAATACTTAAATAACATTAAATTCAATACATTATAAAAAATCGTTTTCCTACATAAGTACACTCCTTTGCTGGTGAAAAGACCGGAGTTATACGTTTGCAAAAAAAATGCCATATTTGAAAAAATATTTATTTTATGCTTTGGAATTAAACCATAAACAAGTACCTAGGTACCTACTTAAATCCAATATTTGAATATTAAAAATTTTTAATTATGGAAATTAATCACAAAAAAGTACCTAGGTACCAACCTACTTATCAATGAAAAATCTTTTTCCAAGCTTATAGCAGGCAAGCTGACGTTCAGGCAGGACAACGTCTGTCGGGTCCGCTAGTTTGAATATAAAAAGACAGCAGTAGATATATACATACAAGTAATTTACTATATTTTAAAGTGTTACTCAACAATAAGAAAATGTACGCGCAACGAATAAATCTACTAAAATAATAGAATTCTTCATAAATAATAATGAAAGAGAAAAAATATAATTTTTACAATAATTTTGTGATTTTAATTAATTAAAAACAATATTTGTACAACCCAATATTATTAATGTAACCGGAAAGTAAATATTTTTACGTACATTTTTATTACCAATAAGATAAAAGGATTAATCTGATATGGTTCGGAAAGCTACCGTTTTAAAGCCAATTCTAAAGTGATTAACATTAACAAGGATTTAGTATTCGGGAACCAAAATGCTGTGAAGACCAATCTTATCGAGGAGTACCTACTATTACAGTAGATCGCTATATGGTGGGATGTTTAAAGCACTTTGAAATGTATTCGGCAATATTGGAGGCGGACCAGCTAATGTAATTTCAGATACACCCATTCACTAGCAAAATACTACTTAATCCGTTTAGCCAGATTACCTCCTGAAATGGCAAATGTAATTACAGCGAGTATTAAATAAAACACGTTCATTTGTAACACACGAGTCATTAGGTTTCTTAGGTCAGTTACTGTGATTAATTTACATGAAAAATTAATAAGTATGTATTATATTTGTACAGACAATCTGTCTTGGGATAAAAATTATAATTGTTCAAAATATCTTTGTGCCCCTAGCACAGCCACATTGTTTTGTTGAGAAATATGTAAATTGTTTGAATAATGACAAGGAATAAATTTAATACAAAGTTCAAAGACCTACTTAGAAATGTCACGGCCAGAGAAATTACTATGTATGAGTTATCGTATCAGTTTCACTGAACGAATTTTCCCTTTATTAAGGGGTAAACACATAGATGAGACGGAGGTAATGAGGACAGGTGTGTCATAATATTGTACTAGAAATTAATAGCTACGGAATTCATATAAGACTTCGTTTCTAGTTTCAGCCAAAGACAATTATCTAAATAAAAATGTTTCACAATCAATAAACTCAATACAAAGGTACAAAGTGTTGCGCTTTACATTAAATTCTAATGATTTTAAATTTGACTAAAAATACAAATTTCGCTTTTCAGAGATGATGATTTAGAATACTTTAAGCAAATGAAAATTTGGTTTTGTAAATGTGGATACACGATCGTACCAAGATACGCCATAGAAATTGCTTTTAAAAACCTAAAAAGATTAACTTTTTCTTACGATAAGAGTGTATCGATTATGTGAGGGATTTTTATAAGAAAACAATACCCAAGAATAAACTAAAGCCGTTCTCACTCGAACTGTAATCCAATTCTAGACCGAATAATCAGAAAATGAGTTTTTTTTAGCTTACTTAACCACCACTCTAGCTGTGTGCAATTTGAAGGAAAATGTTTTGAAAGTAGACAGAAAATCAAAAAAATGTTTGAGCGTGAGAAACGCGTCTGAAAATATCTATACATTATAAATTACATAGATACCATAGACCCAATCGATTCATTGTATAATTTTATATTCTTGTATGCAAAACAGAACGTTTCCGATTGCAATTTCACTTGATCAATACGGAAGTAAATAATGTATAAAACCAGAGCGAACAATTTGTTGGCGGTTTAGCATAAAATGGTAACACCTGCGTAGCGGGTGGAGGAAGCAGTACCTATTTTGCTATGTGCAGTAATTGTTTCCGTAGTTAATTGTGTCGCAGCATATGGAAAACACATTATCTATGTAGGTACAATCTTGCAGTAGCGTGGAAAGTGGCGCCCTTTATTTATTAAAAGCAACCGCACTTTAAAAATACGACAGAATTATTGCATACGTCGGAAAAACGTGGGCTGGATTTTTATTTTTTATTGCATTTTAGGTAAAAATGATATTTATTCGCAAAAATGCTCAAATTATTCAGTAGACACGTACAAAAAATATTTCGCTCTAAAAACAAAAGTACCCATATTTTACGATTAAATGTTAAAATTCTTTATTTATAAATCTGAGATGAAAGATAGCATTTTATATGGCATAAAAAAAGATTCCCAGTTAAATCGAAACAGAAGTGGATTAGACCTGCAAACTACTGGTGATATATTTAGAATTCAGAATTACCGACTGCAAGATATAAAGAAATTAGTTTGAAAATACTTTAGACATGTTACTTGTACCTCGTGGTCCGTAAAACGTGGGTAGATATTAGTAGATACCTTGACATAATGCGAATCTTTCTATTCGAGAGTCAAAAGGTTAACAATTGAATAGATTCCAATAAATAGGGGGAATTGAATGTTTTGAAATGTGGAAGAGATTTATATGTTACTTATCCCGAACATCCTTTACCATTCTCGAGTACAATGCGCAGTTTCCCTTTTCTTATTCAGGCGTTTTTATACCGATTCCTTCGTCTTTATGTAACGGGATACATCATGCTACAGGAGAGATAAACGTTTATCGCGCAGATGATCGTCAGTTAGGCGGTCAGTCTCCCCTGGCCCTGGATCATCTCCAATAATGGCCCATTTTACGTATTTATTAGGGTCTCAAACGGAATACATAAAATCCGGAATAAGTAAATAATGAAAACCTTTTTTTATAAATAGGTGATTTGAACCAAACTAGGAATGATGTAATATCATTTAAATTTAATGAGTTCCACTAATATTCTTCAGATCTATTGCATATTTACAATATTGAGTCACGAACGCTAAAACATCGTAACCTACAAAAACAATGTTTTACAGGCAAACATTTTTCTTCTTAAATATTAAGGGATATACTTTGAGAATTAAATTCTGTTTCGAATATTGAATTTATTGATAAATACAATAAACATTCGAAATAAAATTTGCATCTCAAAGTACATTCCTCAATAATTAAGAAAACAAAATATTCTCCCTTAAAATACTGTTTTTATCGGTAACGATGTTTTGATTTTATTGTGATTGTAACATTTATTTTAATAACTTATTTTTAATTTTCAGACTTAAGATTTTATCCACAACATTGCTCGCTTTTACAAAAATCTCGATATTTGTGCACGTCCGTATAAAACATCGCGTTCCTAAAATATTTTTTTATTAAAGTTTATCTACATGATTCACTTCATTTTATTAGAGTTTATTTTTACACAACCGATTATTATTTTTAAAGAATAAACATAATTTTCTCTTCTTTCCAAGTACAACCAAAGCATCAATAATTTATAAACAAAACATCGTAAATTTCGCTTTTAGGAAATTGAATCGTTGAGTAAGATCACACTTCAGATTAGCATAACGTAATAATAATTGTAAAACGCTTTAATTGGATATGCGTACAACATTGAGGAACTTGTAACTAAGTATCTAAATGGAGATTCTAAACAGGTACAAGTTAAGCTCTAAATTAGTATTCAAAGTGGCATAAAGCGACAAGAATATTCACGTCTGTCAATCATAGAAGATAATAGAAGGCCTTGTCTACCCCGATATAATGAAATTCAAGTCAGATTGCAAGCAGGGCTCGATGACGTCACTGTCCATTACCCTCGAAGCCCATAATGCTAGCAGCTTCCTATTGAGTGCCAGATGTCAAGTTAGTGTTGCTCTTATTGGTATTTCAATATGTCATCAGCGTTTTGAATAAGGAAAAATGAGAAAATATGACTCGAAAATGTGAAATGAACAAAAAATATTTTCGATTGGGTTAATCCTTAGAGTATATACATATATAATCTACCATTAGAACCATTTTATGTCTTCTAATATTTGAGAGTTCTTTGTTTAAACTACTATTCAAAAGAATTTTTAATAGCAAAGAGAAAAAACATGTCCTGCTTTTACAGGTTTTATGATGATTTGGAAAGGCAAACAAGTTGCGATTTTAAAATAAGCTGTTTTCTCAAGAAAAATGTGAAGGATACATCTTAACTATGCAGTGAAAAGTAATTATAACATATTTTTACAATCTATATTTGCGTTTATATATGTGCATGCAAGTTTTAAAGCTTAAAGCTACGTAAATTCAGTTCAATCGAGAAAATAAAGTCTAAATGGGGCAGAACGCAAAATTTACATTTTGAGTTTAGATAGGTTTACTTGTAAAATAGTTATTCGATTGTTATGAACATAATATTATCGTATTGTTATGTTAGAAAAAAAATGATAAAAGAAAAAGCAAAGACAAATAAATATAATGGACAAACATTATAGGATACAGGTTGATTATAGGTGTAAATAATTGATTGGGTATTATTATTTATTTTTGAATTGATTACTAAAGTAATTTTAATTACAACCACAATAATTCAGATCCAGATTTCCGTAAACAAATCTGATCATTCTGGGTAGATGTGCCTGGAAACCATAATTAGTTTTACGATGACCGAGGAACAGAATTTCATTATTTCTGAGCCTACGCGAAGGAACATTAAGAGGTATTTGTTGGAGAGGAGTCAGGACATCGAATTAAATATTCTTTTTATTATTAAAAATTACTTAAGGATGACCTATCAACAATTATATGAATAATTTTTATGCGTGATTTTAGAAATTTAAATGAATTAGAGGATAATTTATTTGTCTAGATAATGTATTTTAAGCATACGTAACTTTTATCGATAAAAGTGAATTTCAGTTTCATGTATATATGTTTCCTCATGTAACTGTTGTAATTGGTTTGAGCCGTATATATAATATTTATTTAAATAACACAAGAAGTATGAAGACGTTCAACGTGTCAACATTTTGAGAAGAAAAAACTGATTCAGACTATCTAAAAAAGGCCATACAGACAGGGGTGTAAATTTTTTGATATGATTTACATCATCGGACAAGGCAAATAAAAAATCAATTTTTTTGCAAAAATACATACCATATAATTTGATTTGAAAATTCTTATAATTTTTAAGGAAAAATACCTATGAAGAGAAAACGGTTAACGAATGAAAAAAAATGAGGATCCAACTTAAAAGTCTTTGTCTACAAACATTTAGACAAACTCAAATATTGTAGATTAAACCAACTGGTTCAAGAATAGGTAAAAAAAAATTAAGGCATTGGCTATATTTATTTTATTTTTTTATATGGGAGTTGCTTTATTATTTACCTTGCTTATGATATACAAGGTTTATATTTCAACAAATGGATTTTTCTACAATTAAATTAATTTTATTTTATCTAAAATTGTTGGGAACAGGAAGGATATGCTTAAGTGGGGCAATCAGGCGAGTAGGTGAACTAATTCAGTCAGATGAATTTCATCTACATTCATAAAGGTTTCAGTTCATTCACTTTACAAAAATCAGCAGATGAAAAAATAGAAGAAATATGGATGTTGAAACACAGGATATTACCAAGTGTGTAAAGCGGCCATATAAATCAGCCAACGACAGGTAAAAATTCCTGAAAATGCCTAGACTTACAGTTTTCTAAATTGTTATTATCTCTGTTGTAATAAATTAATCTCAATAACACCCTAGGGGGTGAAATCCAACTTTTGTCAACAAACATTTGGACAAACTCAAAATATTATTGACTAATTAAATTAGTTTATAATAAAAAACTGCGATATAAATATTGATTATCATTATTCCATTTCCGCACCTATTGGTGCATATGGCACTGCGTTGCTACGCCAACCGTAGGTACCATTTTTGATACATGAAGGTAATATAATCAGTCATACATTTCAGTCCAGAGACCGTGAAATATTCTTTAGAATATTGAATATTCTATTTTAGTAAAGACATAATTTTAAATAAATATTTCGTGTCAACCATGTCAAGAATCGAACCCAAACCCTTTTCCATGGTAGGTAAACGCGCTGATTATTTGGCCACAAGGAGGAACAAGGCGGACAAGAAGTATTTTAATTCAGTGTTAAAGAACACTAGAGTACAAAATACCAAAAATGTATAATATGCTCCAACTAAATATAAAAAACAAAAAAACTTATGGGGCTCAAGAGAAAGACGTATGCTGAAAATCTGGCTTTTAGAAGGTGCTTTTTTTTGTGTTTTTCTTTTTTTATTTGGACAATTTTTCTTTCTTTCTCTACGTGTAACATATTTCCGATGCACATGGTAATTCATATTTCTTTTTTTTAAATTTTGAATTTAAGAGATAAGCTTATGTATATATATTAGAACTTAACTATAGGCACCTGCTGACGATTGGCATTTTGTGCAGTTCAGTAAGACTTGTTAATTTGTATTTTACTTTTTGTATGTTTTGGATAAATAAAAATGGTTAAAGTGTTGAATATAACAAATATATTATGTGTGAGAAAAGTTAGCGATTTATTAACTAATGATGCTACGTTCAAAATAATAACAACTCCTCTTGACATAACTGACGCAAGTTGTGGGCTTAGTTAGTCATTAATAGAGGGGGTTATATTGTGAATTGAAATTGATTAATGTCTTAAACGGTGAGCGCTGCTTGTGGAATATAGTTTCGTTTGGTTGTCCGACTAGTTTAAATTTATTAAAAGTGTTTAAATCAAATTTAATAAACATAATGCGCATACGAAATGAGCCAGGCAAAGTGTACGTAATTTTAAATTTTTATTTTTAAATGCTCATTACAGAATAAGCGTTAATTAATATTCTGAAAAAAAAAGAAAACTGCAGTTTTAAGCCGTCTTCGACAGCCAAATTGTAAAAAAATTTCATTCAGTTGGTCCACGCTACAAAAATATGGTTGATTACATATAGTGGATGGATCGAAGGCGGTAGTAGTTTTCGGGAAAGGAACTCATTGGTTTATAAGAAGAGGTAAAATAATGTTTAGCTCAGTTGAGTTTTTATTTTATTGATTTAGTATAAAAACGCCTATCTGTCCAACCAAAAAATTAATCAGATCTCTAGTAGAAGATAGTGTTATTTCTGGGTGTTGTAGCGAGTTCAAAAGCTAAAATGGCCGAATCACACAAAAGCGAATCTGAATACGGAACAGAGTAGTGAACCCTTTCATACTTGACTTATGACGAAGAACGGTCCCCGATCTTTTTGTCGTGTTACCCTGGCAGGACACGTGCGGCATAAATCTTAAAAGGCAATGTCTGAAGGTCTCCCACTATGTTCACTACGTCACACTGCGACCTCTTCAGCATTCACCTCGCTTTATATATCCTGTATTCCACCTGGATCCCCCTCTAGCTACACCCGCCGCCCCTCCTCACACGGCCGGAATAAAAAAGTCCGCATCCCGGGAATGTAATAAAGAATCTGCAATAAATTACTAAACGAATGACGTTCGACTCGATACAGTTTTTGATTTATAAAACGTATACTATACATTCGCTCTGTGTTGATCCAATTTCCACAGCCTTGATAAAAAATATGTCTACTTTATGGTCTACTTTATTTATACTGTATACTTTATTTCATATTTCTAACGTGCGAAGCATCTGATGAAAAGGAATAATTTTCCTAATAATACAGAAATTCTTTCAGATTACAAGAAAACAAAAAAATGTCAGTACCCAAAACGACAAAATAAAAAAACAAATGTGTCAATAATGTTACGTATCAAACTTTTCCAGTCATGTATATATCTACCTAAGGGAGAAAAAATATTACGGCTAAATTTTCACCGCTGTCACAGTAATAAATTAGGTACATTCGATAATAATTTATCAAAACGACAAACGCGACACGTTCGCTAAAAATTTATTTTACTAAAAAATTTGTATTTTTGTCAATACGATCAAAAAAGTTTGGTGTCGAATAAAGCGAGAAATATATAAGGAATAGCCCTGTACGTTATCTACGTAGTACAGGGCGGCTGAGCATCCGGGAACTAAACGTCATCCAGCCGAGAGCTAAACGAGATTATCCCGAGACGAAGGAAACAAGTCGAGTCTGAACCGAACCTAGATAGGCGAGTGTATAGGAGACATTTGTTGTGTCGGTTCCAGCTTGGATTCTGTCCCGAAACTACAAATAAATCTCCAATTTCAGAAAATATCGAATCTCTTCGATAAAAAGAGCCACACGGCATTGCCGCTCGCGTAAAAACTTTTACCGTATATTCAATTATTTTTATGGATGATGTTGCGTGTAAAGTGAATCAAGTACGCGTGGTAGCGCCCGCGTTGAAATGATTTACGAAATCTGTGCCCAGAGTTTTCCGCCATGGAGGACACAAATAGGAACTGAAATTAGAATGTAAATCATAAATATAGCTACTTTACTCGGAAGCGTAAACGTTTTCCTTAGCGGGATTTCTACTAATAGTTTCGTGCTTAATCGGTGTTTTGGGAACAATAAATTGCCAATGGAAAAATATATGCTTAAAATTCTTTAGACCCAAAATGATTCGCACTCTATGGATTTGTCCTTGTTAGGGCTAGTTGCACCGAAAAAAAAAGTTCAAATTAAACCATCGTATCGTTTTCATCAAAATGGGTAAAAAAGATTGCTTGATCTCACCTATTTTTGTGCAAATCATCTTGATCATTTTGACGAAAACGTAACAATTAGTGACTTTTTAAACCATACCGTTTTGGTGCAGGCGGATCTTAATAGTGTGAGTAATAACGTAAGTATTAGCGGGATTGTAACTTTCACGTGAATCAACTAATTATTTTACAATCACGAGTCCTCGCGGGATTATCCCCAGAACGAGGTGATGTTCTTGCGAAGATACCTGAAGATATTAAATGCTCCAAGGAGTAGTAATAATTATGACGGTGGAGAGCGGGGTCGGAAGGAGAAATGGTCTTGGTAAGGAAGGATGACGTATATTGCGGTTTCATGATTTGTTCGCATTAATTTACATTTTTAAAAGTTTCAGTTATATATTCGTATTTTAGATATTACAACACTGTTTGGGCAAAAGTTGAACGAATTATTTTCCAAAAACACACTACTAAATTAAATGAAACAACTCAACTCAACAACGACATGCAAAAAATCTTCACATTTCTAAATTTTGTTCCACGAAGTTCGGCAAAAGGTCTCTGGAATACATTGGTCGTGTACAATTAATAAACTGCCTGATGACCTTAAACATAAAATGTCGAGTGGTAAATCTCAAAGACCAGAAATGAAGACCTATTTCTTGAATCTTTTTGAAAGTGATAGTTTTTAGCTCAGTTTCTGTGAATAGTCTATATATTGTGTTTTAGGTTTAAATGTTTTTCTTTTCTTTTTTTAATATTAAGTTCACAGAATGTTTAAATGTTTTTCTTTTCTTTTTTAATATTAATTTCACAGAATGTTTAAATGTTTTTCTTTTCTTTTTTAATATTAAGTTCACAGATTGTTTGAATGTTTTTATTTTCTTCTTTAATATTAAGTTCACAGATTGTTTAAATGTTTTCTTTCCTTTTTTAATATTAAGTTCATAGATTGCTAAAATTTGTTTAAATTTTTATTGTTTAAATGTATACTATGTATTGTTACAAGAAATGTACTATTTTTTTTATGTACCGTCCCAAATGAGTTTTCTCGTACAACTCCTGGGAATATAATATCATGATATTCATGTCTTATATGTTTTATTAATAAATAATAAAAAAAAATTAAAAAAAAATATATATGTCCCTTGGCCCAATATAGTTTAGGATACGTTATTTTTTTGTAATAGCTATGTATTTGTATGGATAAATAAATAAGAATAATAACAACAGTATATAATTACCGAT
This sequence comes from Micrasema longulum, assembly GCF_059751315.1. Classification (NCBI taxonomy): domain Eukaryota; kingdom Metazoa; phylum Arthropoda; class Insecta; order Trichoptera; family Brachycentridae; genus Micrasema; species Micrasema longulum. The sequence goes on from NW_028279008.1 coordinate 164,352, forward strand.
ATTTAATAAACTAACCTATCATTAAGACAAATACCGAAGGATATAAACATTATATTTACAATATATAGAGGTAAATAAAAAGACGTAAAAGAAGTGATAAGTCTTGCGCATCAGGGGGAGGTCCAAGGACAATGAAATACTTTAGTCTAAAATCACCTTAAAACTAATATTTCATGGAGACCTGCCCATGAATCGAACCCGGGATATAAAAGCATGGTTGGGGAACGCACCAAGCACCAGAATAAGCGGCGAACTTTTCTCCACTCGATTTTCTTCTTCATGATTTTTATCTGAGAGCAGTCATCGAGTCGAAAACACTCTCCAGGGTTCTGTTTCTATTTCCCACGCAGAACTGTATTCTTCGTCCGCCGCGACAGACATTATTTAAAGGATTATTTTTGTGCTTAACATTTTAATAAATGTTAGTATAAAACCACAAATTATCTTTTTAATGTCTACCGATTTTAAGACATACACGTATCTTTATCAGGACACTAATTTATTATCATATAAATACTAACATACATCGTCATTTTCCCCATCACCACAGCATACGAGTACAAAGTATCAATGATTAATCATTGAATGCAATTACACTGATTGACCAAATTAAACATTTAGAAATGAACTAAAAAGGTGATTATTTTTATTTTTTCTACAAATTCTGAATTTGTTTTCCAGCACGTAAGGGTTAAGGGGTAAATGCTTTAGAAATTTGTTTTTTTTTTAAAGAAATGAGGTAGGTACATAACAATATGATTTATTTACGAAACACTTTTTTTTATTAAGCCTGTATTTTATTGCTGGCTTGTCTTTTTCACGGCCCCAACAGTGGTTTGCAAGCATGTTGTCGTTCTATTTTCCCTTAAAGGGTGATTTAATATGGCTGGTATCTTGATGAAATCACCCAACATACGGTAAACAGTAGATACGCGAGGTCCCAAACCTTATCCTGATCTCCAACTATACACCCGAAGTATGTATAGTCCATAGCTTTTTACTCTTTTATTGTGGGATTAAATTGATTTTTTGAGGTTTAAAAGTTACTTCACCACTCACGTAACAAAAGTTGCCAGGACTATTCACAAGGTACATAACAATATGATTTATTTACGAAACACTTTTTTTTATTAAGCCTGTATTTCATTGCTGGCTTGTCTTTTTCACGGCCCCAACAGTGGTTTGCAAGCATGTTGTCGTTCTATTTTCCCTTGAAGGGTGATTCAATATGGCTGGTATCTTGGTGAAATCACCCAACATACGGTAAACAGTAGATACGCGAGGGCCCAAACCTCATCCTGATCTCCAACTATACACCCGAAGTATGTATAGTCCATAGCTTTTTACTCTTTTATTGCGGGATTATATTTATTTTTTGAGGTTTAAAAGTTACTTTACCACTCACGTAACAAAAGTTGCCAGGACTATTCACACGGTTGCGTGGCATTGTAACATTAATCAATATAATGTAAACAATTTATTGAGTCGTTCACAAATTCGGTTAGTTAAAGCGTGATACTAGTAATATAGTAATAATACGGGACCACAACCCGATTTTATTATTGTAAACAATTGCATTCTGAATAAGTTTCAATTCATTTCTATTTTTGTTTTAAGATTTTCGATTTTGCCGGGTTTGCAAGTAATACTCTCAATTACTAATTGTCGCGAAACCTTAAGTAGTCCAATAAGATTTATCCAGAATTATATTCTATTGGGTATATAAAAACGCATTGTGAAAGCAATATTTTTTAAGAATTTCCAAACATTAAATACGAAAAGCGAGGTAAAATGTAAATTTGCCAGTAAAACGAAAAAAAACAGAAGGAGGTAGACAACATTTTGATGGTATATTTGGATTCAGCAGACAAAATTACACAAGAATCGACGAGAATAGTTCAAGTAACAAAATCATTGTCGACCAGTGCTATTTATTTTTAATTTTTATTTATACTTTTACAATGTTTGTATTCTCTTTTTTATACAGAATAATGTACTAGGGTGTCCCGTGCCGAGGGAAACATTTTACAATAAGTAAAACATGCCTTGGATTAGTTATTTAACAAAGTTAACAGAATAATAAAATAAAAACGTAATTTATATAATTATCATTAAAATAATAAGCAATACAAGCTAAAATAATCATAAAAAACATAAAAACATAACTAAATGATCATAAAAAACATAACCACGGAGGCCACCAAATCGGCTGTCATCGATCCGTGCGCAACCCACTTCCACTATCCATTTCTTAATAGCAATTTAATATTGTGAGTACTTACTAATTGTCCTTATGGATAATGGAAGTAGATTGTACACTTTAACCGAGTAGCAGGCCAATCCTCTTTGACCGAAATTTGTATTAATTTTTAATTGTTTTTTTAGCACAGGGTGGAGTATCTAGTAACGCTTGTATTTGTGGAAGGAGTTATGATTTTGATCATGTTTAGAACTGGTTGTTGTCGTATTCCTTAAAACGTGCATGTCGTAAATTATATTTGTGAATATTATCATACCGCGGTGATCGGGAATCTATCGGTGGAGAGTCTCGATGAAGAGAAGGGTGTTTGATGTTTTAAAACTGGTAGACATTGAAAAGTCGGTAAGTGGTTATGTACTTATATTAAATAATATTTATTCCAATAAAAGGACACCAGCGAAAGGTTCAATAGATTGACAATGTACATAGTATTTGTATAACTACTGTTATTTTGGAAAAGGGCTTGGAAAAAGCTTTGCATTGTACATAAAATATGATAGACTAACAGTTAATTACAGAACAGCAATTTAATCAAAACGATTAAAGGGATATAATTAGTCAAGTAAGAGAAAAAATAAAAAAATGTTTTCGGTAACGAAACCTGAAAAAGTCATTGAAATAAGTATAATACAGATCTGCTTACGAATGAATGAATGAAAGAGACCCTGTTATGTATAAAAATTGCGTGATTTATGGTCTGGGCCATTAGGCTCTCCAAGCAACGAGGGACGTCAAGAAAACAAATCTTTCCACAAGTCTCGCAATTATTTACAGTGTACAATATTCCCGCAGGATATACGAAATCGCAATTAAAGAACGAATTCAAGAGTAAAAAACAGTCAGATGGGCAACAGTGATATATTTCTGCCCGAGGGAATTATTGATTTAGCATTGACAGGACAATTAAGGAATAAAGTAGTACAGCAATTTCCTGAAGTCCTACTGAGATAATTAGAACGACTCCGTCCAATTCAATTAAGCTCATCAGCAATTTAAAATTCGGATTATTATTCAAATAAAAGATAACGACATTCCAAGTAAGTAAATTCAAAAACGATAATTAAATTCCAATAAACACATGGAAAAATCGGAATACTAATTTGCAAAAAAATTCAGAATTGAAAATATATTGAATGGGCGTCACAATTAACTTCATATTTCGCTAACACAATTTATGGTATGAAGTTTTGGAAATAATATAGTACATAAACACGAAGATACATAATACGTGGAGGGAAAGTTTTCTGTCAGGGGAAGTAGGAATCGACTTATGTATCATTAAGTCCGAAATCATATTATGCCAAAGTTAAAAAGTTACGTTTATCACAGCTTCAATGAGGTATGTTTACAAAAGTTCCGACTACACCACACTCAAATAGCTTAAAGGAGTACGAAAAACTGACAACTGTCTTTAATTATTTCTGACCGTTAGACAAAGCCATTATTTCCTAAGTCTGGAATTCAGCAAAGAAGTTGGAAAGTGCAGTGTAAATAATGGTGTAGGTAGGTTTAAGTCGACTTGTAGTTTAAAATGTAACATGTAACGAATCTTCTCGACCGAAGAAAAATGCCGGCACTAACTTGGCGCCGAAATGTTCAAGAGCTTCTATCTCCTAAGTAATACATTTTTATTATTAAACACCGCATACGGCTTAAACTCGAGTGGATCTTTTAATCAACATAGCTAAACTTAGCTCGATTAAAACAAAGTATAGGAGATGAATACAAACTTGCTTAGGAAAAACATTCGAGTTCTTTAAACAAAATTAAATGGGTGGTAAATTTTTCGCTAAGCTCTGTTTTATGTCTGGAATTTTTAAGTATGATAAACTTTTTATTTAAACGCACAACGACTTATTTACATTGTAATTTTTAGACTCATTTTAGATCATAAAGAATAAGGTTACTAATTCCGAAAGCTTATAAATAAGATTAACAGAACGAATTCAGTGTTTAAAATTAACTTAAAATACGATTACATTTTTCTTTCGATGTAGATTGGTTTTTACGCAGGAAAATGATAATCTATTTTAATTTACATTTTAGTGATTCTTTAGTAAAATACTATTTTTAACTAAAGCTACTGCAAGCAGTATTGCAAGCAAAACATACTGGAATGAAATATAAGTAAATGTAACTCATTTTGTATTTAGCGCAAACAAACGACGGTCAGCTTTCCCTACTCTTTCAATAACACCGTATTTCTATAACAGATAGTCAAATTCGCGACTTGGGTGTAATTATTGATACGAAACTAATATATATATATATATATATAGTTGGATAATTAATATAGCGCCATTTTTGTGAAAATCACCTCAAGGGCGCTGTACAATTAATAATTATCCCAGTACGTCTTGCAGCCACAGAGCGCATGGACGGTTGGGATTCTAGTTGTAAACATAAGTATAATATTCATATTGAATCAGTCCTGAAAAAAACATATAAAATGATCGGACTTGTCATGCGGGTATCGAAACCATTTAAACATGCAGAGACATACGAACAACTTTATAAAACATTTGTTTCTCCCCAGATAGAATACTGTGCTCCTATTTGGTCACCTTCCTATAATGTAAGTATTACTAGACTAGAAAGGGTCCAACAAACATTCTTTAAACGGGTCGACTACCGGTTGAATCTTAACTTCTCTAACTATGCTGAAAGTATGCAGTATCACGGAATAAACTTTCTTAAAAATCAAAGAATAATGTTAGACCAGTTATTTTTATCCAAATGAACCAAAAATAAAATTGATTCCTCTAATCTTCTTGAAAGACTTCCATTCCGCGTGTCTTCTAGACCGACAAGACAAAATTTTCTGCTTTACACAGACAACGCGTCAACAAACTGTTTGAAACGATCTACATTACCTAGAATATGCGAGCAATACAACAAAAGATTTACCGAGGCTGACATTTTTTATGACAATGTGAGTAAATTTAAGTCAAAAATCATAGAAATATTAAGAGAAGCAGATATTTAATTAATTTTATTATTTTTCATAGATATTTTTCATTCCTTATCTGTTACATTTATTATATTTAAAATAATTAAAATTATTATCTTAAGTGTAAACTATTTTTTTGATGTGTGCACGAGTGTCTTACACTAATATACAAAGAAATTGACAATATTTTCCGTACATACTGCTTGTTTACGCAATAAAATAAATAAATACGCATACTTTCATACATAATATTTGTTTTAACATTTTAAACCACATGTAACTAAAAAACGCCCGCCTTAATACAGGAAACTCCTAACTAGCCAGTATCGGAGACAAACCATTTATAATAAAAAAGCGTATGTTACAAAAATAAATATACAATATTTCGTCAAATGTGTAGCTAGAGACATAAACTGAGCATACTATTATATAATTTGGTAAGGTATCCAAAATTAATCACTTTTATTGGATTTAATTCTACTTTTTATAAAAAAATATATGTAACGCGAATGTCCTAACAAAACAAAACGCGTCACATATTTATTTTTTTAAAAAGTTGAATTTTATCCAATAAATGTGTTTTATTTAAGATATCTTACCAAATTTAATTATGGAATTCTACCAATTATCTGCATACATAATAAATATACTATAATATACTGGATCAAATACACGCACTTCAGTAAAGTACATAGGCTTGATTTAATGAGTTTATCGTATCGTTTGATTTATTTGTTTGATGTGAACGCAAACATCATGAAGTATGAGGATTAGCATTGAAATTAACATTTATTAATATCATTAACATTTATTAATATCATTAACATTTCCACAGATATTATTGGCTGTACCACAGCGCACCGTAACAACCGTAGGGGTCCATCTTTAATTAAGACAAACACGTTTCACATATTGTCATGTACTCCAAATAAAGATTTTCAGAGAAAGAAGGCATTTTAAAAGATAATGTACCCGAACGTCCCACAAAATGCGAGGCCGATCAACAGGGAGCGCTGTAAAAACATTATAAAAGAAGAACACATAAGGGACCGCTCTCTTTTCAACGCCGACAGCCTCCGAACTAAAATGTGATGTTTGATATCGAAAGCTCTTGACTGTAAATCATTCTTAACGCTTAACATTTAACAATCGTAACCTGCAAAATTCTAAATAACTGGAGTGAGATAATATTGAATTGGGATAATCTAACACCGGACCGGATCATATCCCGACAACTCCAATAGAAATGCTTAAAAACCATCAATTTTAATTTGTGTAAGGATAGTTGATATTTGTCCAACTGAGTCTATTTCGAACCTCCCCACTTAGATTTTGAAAATGAAATAATTCAACATTAGAATAGCATTAAATAGTAAAAAAATAAATAAATTAAATATTGGCGCACACAAGCAATAGGTATGTAATAAAAGAAAACACTTGCCGTCCTTAGTAAGGGGTACTGACCTTAGTTACTCGTAGACTAGCAATGATACAATATTTTTTTTTTTTATTAACATACAACAACAGAGATGAAGAACATTTTAGAGAAGGTAAATCAGAATTTTAGGCATCTACAGGGCTTATGACCTGTCAATGGCTGATTTAGGTGGCCACTTTACACACTGTGTAACATTCACCATTCTGCCCATATTTGAGAGAAAAAATAGCGTTGAAAAATATATATGTTTGTGAGTACCCTTTATCTTTATTTATGGATGATTACGTGTTATTTTTTGTGAACTTTTTGTCAACAAATAAATAAATACGTGATATATTATATTCAACTTACAAATATTGTTTTGTTTATAAGTAACTAGAATGAGTTGTACAAAAAGTCTGGTATTGGTATTTATTAAGCTTAAACTACAAAACGCCATACAAAGAATCTTACTAGATACAGTAAATTATTAGAAAAATATGAAAAATTGAAAAAGAAAAATATTTCTTATAAGCATGCAGACGAGGACGCAATAAATTTATCTTCCGGACCAAAGAGGCGTAACACAATATGCCAACGAAAGTATCCGGAAAAACAGTACTAATCCGTGAATTTACGAGCTTTACGTGAGAAAAAAATTGTATATAAGCGTTAACCTATCAACCACACCACAGCGGGAAAAAGAAAGATAATTTATGAACGAATAAAAGGCTCAGCGGAGCCTCACATTTAGCTAATGAGAATAGAATAATTCTGGTCAAAGAAAATAAAATTCAATAAAGATAAAGTCTTTACCAATATAATTTGTGCAAGTATTTTTCATAATATTTAAAGCAGCATTTTTGTAAATCACTTTAAAACTACTCTGCAGAATCGTGGGAAGAAGATAGTACATTAAACCCGGTAAATTAATTCTACATAAATTTCTTCCTGACTACACGGAATTTAGGTATACATATTTAAACGTAAAAATTTAGTAATCTGAAATATTTCAAAGAAAAAAAAACATATATTTCAGAGGAATGAAATGAAATACTGAAAAATAAATGGACGAATTGAGAAATAACCCATTTTAAGTAAACAGAATGTCCCCGAGTAGTTTTGAGCGAGTTTAGTGCAAGTGATTTTCCATTAGGAGTATTTTGTAAAAGCGTGTTACAATGTAAAACAGACCAGCATTGCTTTAAAATGCATTTTAATTATTCGTACGATTTAGTTGTTGGAACGAACAATGGGACATGGCAAGAGCGGGAACAAAAGCCCACGGAATAATGAAGAGACGCGGTCCTTCGTGCTCTGTGCTCGGTACTTGGTACTTGGTTCTTGGTACATGGTGTGTCGTCACTTGCCAACTTTCTGTCCACCAGCAATATGTTAGAAATTATTATTAAAAGCGATAAGACTCAGCTGTGTTGAAATGAGAAAGACATTGAAACTACTATTTTACGGTGCACTTTTACGAAAGGCGAAAGTTGGGAACATTACAACGAGGTGCGTGGGGGTAGATTACGAAAGATGAAATCAACAAATTTCTTGTGCTTGTGAGAGTACAATTGCTTTTCACGTTGCTTGTATCTTGGAATATTACATGGCAATGCAGGATTTGCAGAATGTATGGAAGTTGTCAATAAATCGTAACTTAATAAACTTATCACAAAATCTTCGTTTGAACTTTCGCCAGTAATCAATTTCATAACTTTAGTATGTCAGTTTTAAAATTAAATACAAATATGTACGAACAAGTTAAATTTTGTTCGTAAGTTGGTGACAAGAATTTCTCGAAAGGCCTATGCAAAAGCAATAAAACATATTACGGAGAATGCGCTTATTCATAGAAGTGAGACGAGAATTGTGCACGAGAATATTCTAACACGACTTTCACAGGTCAGGTTATGTTAGGTCATAAGCAGTTAATTCTCAGATTCACGGCTAAAGTTGGTGGAATATTAGTCACTGTGTAATAAACACAATTGTCTGGCATCTCTCGAAGGTGGTTATGTTCTAAACTTTGTGTAAACCTGCACTATTTCAAGTAAATTTAATTGAAATTAATGCGCTTTCCCAAAAACTTAAAAATATGCAGCGTATATTTTTAATTTTCTTCCTCTGCAAACTTTTAACCGAAAGAAATGGCGAATGAAACACCGCATTGGCATGAATGAAATTCTAAACTGGTGTATTCGATTATTTGCTACACGAAGGTAACATGATCGATCTAACGTCAAGAACTATTTTTATGAATTATTTTAAAACACAAAATAATACACGCCAATATTTTAACTAAGGGCCATTTAAGAAGATAAAAAACAAAAGTAACAGAGCAAGTTTGAAACGCTTAACTCCCTGATTTGAAGTCTGCGAAACTACCACAGAATCACTGCCCGTCTCTATAAAATCCGTCACTATAAAATGTATTAATAACAAAAACATAATTTTAATACATTTTCAACTCAACCCGTTTTTTATTTATTTTTATTTTTTATTTGCTTATTTTTCCATACACATATTATATACAAAGAGATATAATTACAAAAATACACTTTAGAAGAATACATCTTAAAATTAAGCTATAACATGAATTGGAAAAAATGCCCACAAAGACTTCAGCGTCTGAGCGTGGGCCATTCCTTTTTTAATTATTAAAAATTAATAGAATATATATATGGTATGACATGAACATGATAAAAAGAAAAGAAAAACTAAATTAACATATGCTGATGTAACGAAAACATTATTTATTTGCAGAATGTATTTATTTTTAATATTAATTAATTTTTTTAAGAATGTGTCTATCTGTTCCTTCCATGCTCATCCAAGACCTCAAACCTACTTTAAAATGTACCAGTGATTTGATGTTTTGTAGTTCCTTGGTTAGAAAATTGAAGGATCTTTGACCAACATGTGAGGAGTGCCTCTGTTCTCATTCATGAAGTATGTCTGATTACTACGCCACGAGGTAGGTAAAAGTAAATATTTATATTTACACGCTCAAACGATCAAACAATGGTTTTGCGTTTTACGTCCACAGATAAAAATAAAACATTAAAAAAAAAAATCGAGAAAAGTTTCATAGGTACTAATGGATTAAAAAAACAATATATTCTATTATTTTCATTTTAGAGGTAATTATTTTCTCAGAATACAGTTTTTAAGCGCACCTTGTAAGTACTAGAAATAAAACGATTGTTAAGGCAAGGTACCTACGTACAACGGAATAGTATTGAAAGCTTTTGTGTCGATATAGCTGTTGGTTCTTTCTAGGACTTTGGACGGACAAACTATACAAGTAGTTAGAAAAGTATAGCGGGTTTGCAGATAATTAAATACTCGGGACACTTGCGGGGGACGGATCCCTCCCTTAGACAAATAATATAATATATATAGGCAGAGCAATCTGAGCAAGCTCAAAAAGAGCAAGAGAGGCAACATTATAAATAGTCACTGAATAGTGAAAGTTATCTGATAACTATGGAAATAATAGTAAGAATGGAACTACGAGTGAGAGAAATAGCATGTCTTTTATCTAATCGCTACACTAAACTTGCGTTTTAAAAACGGCCATTTACGTGCCCTGCAGTCCACTTTAAGTTTTGCTAAGTGTTCAATACATTTATTTTTTCTGATTTTTGGTGTATATTTTACTCCTCAGATTTTTTTTTTTTATAATATCACATACATTTTGTTAAAATGACGTAATAACATTACTCAATTACTTTCATTCAAGGCAAAATCATCGTTATTTCACCTGATGGAGCATATAGTACTGTATTAGTAGTTTTGCAGTGCGTCCCGGGACTATGAAATAATGTAATAAATATTTAATCTCAACCTTGCCGGGAATCAAACCCAATTCTCAAGTATGTAGGCTAATGCGCTGATCAATAGACCACGAAGCAAATAAAAGATACGCTTAATAAAAAAAAACCATTGAAAATTACACTAAAAAATATATAAGGCCGAAATACGTTCAAAATAAGTTAAGGATATTATGCAATGACGAATACGATTACACAAAAAACATTTAAAAAAAAATATTCCAGTAAAACAACTAAATAGTCAAATTCACCATGCCAACAAAAAGCATATTATATAACTTGATATTTTCTGCATAACTACGTTCAATTTATAGTGGAATTTGAAAGAAATTACGCAGACAAATTTAAAGTATTTTTGTTTATCTATAAAATTACATTCAAACTTTTTTTCGATTATAGAGTGGTTTGGAGTTATACGACTTATGTGTCATTCGCCTTATGGTCAAATAGTAAGCGCATTTGCCTACCATGCAAGAGGTCACAGGTTTGATTTCTGACATAATAGACAAGAAATATACATTTAAAAAGGTATTTTTACATGTCATAGTTGTTGGACTGGCGCCGGAAGCGAAGACTGATCATCTCAACAATAAATGTATATATAAAAATAAGATACGCTGCGGTTGATGCACTGATGCAGTGCCCTATGCACAATAGGTGCGAAAAGGGAATAATGATGATGATGGTATGTGGAGGCGCCAGTAGAAAGCTAAAAAAATATATACCAGAAAACGTGCCATGTAGAGTACTGGTCCTTTCCAGACGATAAACTAATGCGAACATACGGACTGGAAAATTATTTAAATTAAGTTCCTGCGTAAATAAGGTTGTAGACAGGTTGTAAATATTGACAAAATAGGAGGAAAATCGCTGACACAAATTGCGTAATTTAATTAAGTAGGTACTTATAAAATACCCATAATTAGTTAAGTAAATCAAAAGGCTAGGAGCGTGAGTTTTTTTTATTTCAGTAAATTTGGTCACGTGATAAACGCACATATTATTTCTGAAGGGTTAATGGTAGAAGTGCTTAGGTATGGAAAAAAGTTAATTGTTTAGTACAGGGGATAGTTTATTTGTTTAGCGATTTTCTGCATAAAACTACTTCGGTCAATATAAGCATTTCGCTACTAAAATAACAAAATTTATTATGTTACTTTTTTTTCTTTGCTACACAACAGGCCAGTGGCCAGTGGTGAATTACATTACAAAACACCCAGGCTGAGAAAAATCAAATTTATTTTTTGTGTTCTCACTGGGAATCGAGCCCGGAACCTTCCGTGTGTGAGTCTAGCGTCTTTACCACTACACCACGAAGGCCGCCTTTTTTTGCATACTCACGCACTTCTTACAATAAAAATATCTATAACTATATCTTTATAGCTTTTATCAATATAAACGTTATTAAACAAAACACTATTTTGAAATTCGGACGACAAACATATTTTTGGACGAATTTCTCAAAACTACTTGACTTGTAAATTTAAAGCACTTAAATAATGATAATTTAGGATTACTTCTTAACTTATTATGATAAAAATCAACAAATGCCAGAATTTACGAAATTAATTTAAACACGCAGAAAGACGAATACTACGCAGTGTATAAGTGTGTGAAATAAAACAAAAATCCTAGATGAGTTCTTTTAACTTGATTGGTATTCTTAGGTAGAAATCCTGAAAAAGGAGTGGGGATATGTCCTCCTGTAGTAGAACATATTTTGGAAGAAGCTTGAACGCGGCGCTATACTTAAATTCACAAAATCTGGCCACCGCAATTCTTCCGAAATGTGTCAGATCCTAGTATAATGGTTGGCGCATTATTCTGAATAATTGAAGTCCTGGGTTTGATTCCTAGTAGAATCAACATGAACTATTTAATGAAGTTGTTATTATTTATTTATTTTATTATGAAATATTTAATATAAAGATTGAAACCTGAAGCGTAAGAGGGACCATTTTACTTTCACGGAACATGATCCTGCTGTTCAAATGAAGACTGGAGGGAAGAAGCATGCTCATTCAGTTTGTTTATGAATTTGAATTAAATATAGCAATTTGTACATTTTCACTACACGCACTGTTATGTCATACAAAAAAAATATAAATATTACAACTAAAAATTTTATAAATTAACTAAAAGTTATGAATCAGGCGAAAGAAACATGATTAGTCAATAAGAAAAGAAAGCGAACAAAACTGTTATTGATGAAGTACGTTTCTTCCATCCGGTCTTCAAATGCAATGCTCTTTGTACTACTAGGCACAAAAGGGAAAATGACGATGAATATAATTTTCCGTTTGAAAAGAGTGCTTTCAACACAAATGAACAAACCTTATTCAGATATTTACATAGTACAGAATCAGCATATTTGGCCACGTCACGGTTTGTTAACATAGTTGTAACTGGTGATGTGGTGATACTGTCTAACGGTGACAGTAGAGTGGTGAGCTTTATACTCTGAACCACATGTGGGCCACTCCCGGCCCGCGGGCCGGATCCGACCCGTGGGACGTTTTGATCCGGCCTGATTTTAGAGGAAATTGATATATGCACTAAGAACATTGGAATGATTTCAATCCAGAATGTGTCTTGATAACTTAAATAAGTACAACCAGAATCAATATTCGAAATGGTTTTCAATCCAGAGTTAAATATAATTTGCGTGTGAAGCGTGGAATCCGATTTTAGAAGAAATTGACAAACGCAATCGGAACGATGTAATAAATTCAATCCAGGGTGAGTCAGTATGTTTAATGTTAAACAGGAATTTACTAGACCGGGACTACAGTTATTTATTCAAAAAATGATTTCAATCCAGTGTGTATCTTTTAAATTTTGATTTCATTACTGCGATTTATTTTTATACGTATAAGAAAAACCTACATACACCTGTTTTGTATGTTAGTATGGTTATTTTGATTTTCCGGCTTGCAACTCGTAGGAAATTTGGCAATCTGGACTAGATAAAGATTTGCTGCGCGTGTTTGCTCTCAGCCATATCGATTCCAGAACATTTTCTTCGAAAAAGATTTTTTTTAATCAACTCCTTTCTTGATCACACTCACTCATGTCGATGTGAAAACATAAATTGTTTTTTTACACCCGATGATGGGTAATTTTAAGTTCTCGACACTAGATGTGTTCTAATTAATATTAAACTCGTGTGTGGCGTAATAATGCGAAGTGTTTTATTTATTTTAATTGTTAAGAATTTAAAAAACTTTAGATTGGTGTTTGGAGACATGATTCTCCTAAATCTTATTTATTGATCAGACTCGATTTTAAGATATGTGGTAAAGATAAAAATCGAATTGTCCAATGATCTAAGATCAATAAATTTACTTTGAAAATATAAGTCAAGTACTTACACGTACAGAAGCTGCTGAAAATACCCCCCTTTATGAAACTTTTAAGCTTCACTGAAAGAGATGGCCTTTGCAAAATCTAGAACTTTGTCTTAATTTAGTTGAAAACCGCTGCTTTATACCCACGGGAGGTGAGGCTCTAGGGAGAGACATGAATATTCACGATTTGTTGTCACTTCGCACTAAATTGAACAGTTCTAGTGGCTGGTCGGTCCTTCATAACTCCCACCTACTCTCCATGTCGTATTTTGTCATAGTTACAAGATCATTTTACACCTATTATTTACTTTATCTATCTATAACTAATAACTTTCCATATCTTTGTGTAAATATTGTTACAAGTATGTATGAAAGACGTAAAATGGTGTATCAATAACAGTAACAATGACGCCTCGGGGTAAATCATTATTGAATTCCGTTTTTATAGTATATTTTTTACTTGAATAACATTGACGATTAAACGGTGTCAAAGTATTGATTTTTATTCAAAAATTTGGCTGAAATTAGTGCTGCGTGTCAATGCTCGTGTTATTTTTGTCTACCTCGTGGTGTAGTGTTTAGCGCGTGTGATTTGCCATGCACGAGGTTCTGCGTAATTCCAATGAGCTCGATACAAATTGTTAAATACACGTGCTCAAAGCATAATACTGACCATCTTGCGTTCATCTTACAAAAAACTAAAATATACTAGGATTTGGTGAACCAATTGAGTGTTTTATCAACCATAGATCCAATAAGGGAATGATGATGAAAAACGATTATCTCAAGTTATTTTGATGTGTTCTTATTTTGGCCTAGAATGAGTTTCTCGATATATTTTAGCATTATTATACAATAGAAAAGTAGTATACGTATGCGCGTAAACAGTATACAATAGTTAGATATAACAATACGATCATAATTCATTCTAACTCTTGTTCCGTGGATTATTGTTTTTCAGAAAATGAGACTACACATTAACAAAAACACATTGTCAAAAATTGAATACGAATTAAGATTACTGCAATATTGAAATAATTTTACTTAGGAAAAAAAAAGACATACTTAGAGCACAATGTTCGTTCCTTTAACCCAAGTTTTAGGTGCTTCAGTAAGTAATATTACTGCTTTGTAATGAAAAAATGTGTCTTATAATAAAAGAAAAACTTCCTGCCAAACATACTTACAGGATAAAAGTTCAGAGTTCATCGCCTCTTAATTGGAGTCTAGGGAGCTGATTCTCATAATCAAATTACTGAATACAAAAACACAATCTGGTGTCGTTGGATGTCAATACAGGAACATAAAATGGTGTCAGAAGTGTATTATACAAATGAGACAGTTATAGGGCTAATGTTCCAAGAGTAATGAATAAAAATGTGAAACACCATACCAGCTCATGCCATAGCTTGTGCAAATTATACCAATCCGCAAAATATGGAGATAAAATATGCCCCATAAAATTTTACGACCTAAAAGCACGATCCAAAAAATAGAGCGTTTTAATAATAGCCTAATGGCGATCTTTTTTATTATTGCTGCGGGAACATCACGCTACACCGAAAACTATGTTTGCTCTTAACATGTCGATAGGAATTCTAATAAAGTGTTTATAAACCGGAACTTCCATACCACAGAAAATAGTTTTTCGGATTGAAAATCTTGTTTATCTCCCGAAAGAGTAGACAATTATGTGAAACTTATGGTCGCTCACGTAAGTAAACACCACAATTATGGAAAGTAAAATAATAAACGGGATATGAAAATACACACGCATTGCATTATTAATTTTTGGAGCAATAACAAATTACTAGCAACGTTCAAGAAAACGGGTAAAAAAATTGTAATAAAATAACATAATTATTCTGTGACAAATAACGAATCTGTTTTGGTTTTAATGTTGTTGACGTAAAATAAAATGTGAATAAAAAAATTAAAAACGAAAAGTGAAAAAAAAACTTTTTTTTTCTAAACTAAGCAGAACATTTCCAATACTTGTATCAATAGTGTTGAATAATTGAAGCTAAACTAATAAAATGAATGCTACATTGACGCAATATTATTATTATGATACTAAACAATTTTTGTGTTTTCAAAATTATGTTTTGACGAAGAATTGTATCCTCACAGAACTAGAGTGTTGTGATCATATTGCTGTTTCCAAAAGATAAATAAATACTAAAAGCGCCAAAGAGCTTTCATTCACACCTGCGCGCAAAGAAATATAAAAGCTTTTGTAGCGGACTGTATATTTGTAGGCGTGTACAGAAGAGACGTGAACGGGGTTAGAAAAGTCGTAAACTATCTCGTAAAATCTAACAAAAACAATAAGCCAAAAATAAGTAGGACAATGAAATTTGTTTTATTGATAGAAAATGATGGTGCCAAAATAAAAACAAATCATAATAAAAAGCAATTCATCAAAATTTATAGGAATAAAGTAAAGTTGATGTAAAATTTTTATTTCAATATACGATAAAACATTTTAACAGCACTTAATTTCCCCTCGAAATCCCGATTTACCAAAACTAATGTTTCCAATTTATATTTATATAAAGACAAACCTACATACGATGTATTCAGAGTAATCTTCATTCCATGGAACTAATTATTATATTTTCTCACATTTAGCGGAGAAGTTAAACTTACATTATACAAGAAAAACATATTAGGTATATGAATATACTTTGGTTACACAAAAATTTAATTTGGAGAAAGTAATAAGAATGGTTTTATCACCAAAGAAATATGATAACGAGCAATACAAAGATACATGGTTGATTGAGACTAATTTTCTCGTATAATACATTAACGAGTGATAAATAAAAATAAGCAGGTTGACGCCATGCCGACTAAAACATATGTACATATTCATTTATTTGCGCTACATTTTGGATTATGTATATTATGTACTAACCATTTGATTGACTCTGATAGAAAGCCCTTAAAATGTATCTGGCAAAACAATAACCCCACATTTTTCAATACAGCAACATGACGATGAAAAGTTCATTTAAAGGGAAATAAAGCGGAAATCCATTAATGGGTAACTGAAAGATTTATCGTTATGAAGGAAGTGATTATAGATTTTCTAGAGACCGATTAAAAAAAGGGTCCTGTGAGAATGAAAGATGTAACTCGGTATGCTTTAATTAACAACACACGGTGAAAAGAAGCAGTTTGATATTTACAATGTAATTTTAGTTTCAAAGGGCGCCTGGAAGGACGTAAGGGAAGCCACGGGCTACCGCCAGAGGGGGTTAATCCCCATAGGGCCTCGCCTCAACAAGCTCGGGACAAGATTAAAAAACTACCCGGATGGAATTTTAAATGCCAAGAAAATCCTCTTTTCCTCACCAAACGAGGAACAAATTAATTTATTTTGTAACAAGGGCCTTCTGCCTCAGTAATCCGCTAGGCACTGGGGACAAATTACAAGAGCAGAAATTATTAATATCTATCATACAAATACTAACATGTACAGGGAAACCGATCTACTTTTAATAGAACACCCAAAACAAGGTTCGGGTGTTCGCGCTCAGCCACCGTACCGGCTGGGCGTGAATTATTATAGTTTCTCTCTCCAATCGTAGCTTCAAATTCAAAAATAAGTTGTTTACTGTTAAAAAAAACATTGTGCTAGTGTTAACAAGTAGTTGATGTGTAGACAAAAAGTGAAAAAAGAAGACTATTCATTTCAAAGCATTATTTTGCACTTTATTCTTACTAAAATATGTGACAAAAAAGTACAAGACAAAAATAACGTAAACTTTCAAACAACAGTGCGCCTGTTAGTTTGAAATCATAAAAAAGTATATTAACCCATTAAAACCGTTTAAGAATGTATTAATTTGTGACGTAAATGTACCAAATATAACTATCATGAATACTACCTCCTACGATAAATTACAACAGTTCTACTAAAAGTGAACTAATTGAAAAATACATAATATATTTAAGAAAAATCTTCTTTCCAATATACATACAAAATGATACGTCAATCCTAAAACCACTCTCATACACACGTTTGTCTAATAATAATGTACAAAATAAATAAAGTTGAGCGGCAATTTTGCGTACCCATTATAAAACGAAATAATACAGACTAAAATGGATACAAAGTCAGTGGAACAATAGGCATCTTCCCTCCTCGGCAACTACGTACACATGAACCATTTTCCATGAATTAAGCAAACATCCTGTGTTTGCCACATGTGCGACTGTGACTACCCAAAATCTACGAAAGCTACCCTTCGGATATTTTTATCTGTTTTGTTATCCATAGTGTTGAAACAGTGCTTTACCTGTTTAGATTTTTTACTGTTTACTTTTTAGCATGAAGACTTTACAAATTTACTATAATGTTAAATGTTTATTTTCAGAAATTTTTGATAATTTTAAGTTGCTAAAATTTCATTCGTTCATGCACTTTGTAGCTGCAAAACAAATAGTAATCTAGCTTCAATAGGTAAATGTTATGAACTATCAAATATCTTAATTCAGTAAATAGGGTCTAGAATTAAAACCATTTATGCGCTCAGTAGCTGCAAGACTTGTTGTAATCTAATTTATATTTTTAACTATTTGTTTTTTATTTCGTTTTTATAAATATCGCTTAAACTGTAAACTTCATTGTCAAATAAAAAAATAAAAAAAATGTAAATAGGGGCTAGATTTCTTACTGTCCATGTGCTCTGTAGCTGCAAGGCATGCTGTAATCTAGCTCCTTTATATCATAATCGTAATTTATCATAATGGGAGACGAGGAACTAGAATCCCAACCGTCCATGCGCTCTGTAGCTGCAAGACGTGATAGGATATTTTTTTGTTGTACAGCGCCTTTGAGGTGATTTTTACTAAAATGGCGCTATATAAATTATCTAAATATATACAAGGAAATATTTTGATACGGTTTATACACACATACAATTTATCAAAAAATGTAGTTTCTTATAAGAAAGGTTTCAAAGTGAGATTATCAATAAATAATTAAAGGTCAAAGAACCAAACATATCCTTTTCACCATCGTACGATCTAGGAAACGATTTTAAAATTTAACACTTCTTACTACAGGCTACAGCCTACCTGAAATATTATCCAGAGGCAGGTCAGTGCATAGTCAACCACGCGAATAGTTTATACTCTATAGTTCATGCAAAGTTTTTTAATGTAGGTTGCTTCACATATACATCTGATCGGATAATACCCAAAAACATAAAAAAATAAGCTTAAACGTACAACTAATTCTCGATATTATCATAAAAACATCAAGTATAAATAGAAAAGAAAAACTCTTCACACGTAAAATGATCTAAAAATGACAATCATATAGGAAGAATATCACGATACGTTGTGCTGTTACTCTTTACAACAACTTATGTTGATTATATGTTTTTAAATTTACGAATTGTTGGAAAATGTTCCACAAAAAGTTGTTATAATTATACTTTTAAAATATTCAAAAATAAATTAAGTGAGAACAAATCCAGAAATATATTGTCTTTATTTCGAATAACTGACTGAAGTAAAATCTAAATTTAAACCCAGCAGGTTAGGAAAATTAATTGGGAATGCAAAATACTAAGGCTATCGTGTATCATCAATATGTAAAAGTGCAATAAAAATATTATGCGTTTAATATTCCAAGGAACGATAAATTTTATAGTTTCTCGTATTCTGTATTTTATAATAGTAATAATATGAAAGCGATGCATGTTTCCAAGTAGCCAAGTGGCCCAACTAGACATATACTTTTACACGTGCAACGTTGGGCGGAGCATAAATAATATTATATATCGCACTTGCGATAATATAGACTCACGGATCAGGGGTCCGAGGTTCGAACCTCACCCTAACCCAACTTGATTTCCATTTTCTAATAGTGAGCTATTTACAATTCGTTGAAAATAGCCACCAAAATTTTGATATATGGGTATTTTATAAAAACACTAATATTTATTTAAAAAAAACAGTAATAATTACAACACTCATGTACCCTGATTTAAAATCGACCATTCTCGTGTCGGTGTCATATTTTAACTATGAATGAACTAATAAAGTTTAATAAAAAAAGGGATTTTTTGAAACAAATTTATATTCTTTATGTAGGTATATGACATATGTGCATATTTATTTATTTTAAAAATCACATACGCAAAATTACAAATCAATAATCTACCTATTCACTAAGGATCAAACAAGCGAAGCAGTGCGGTATACCAGAATACTTGTAAGGATCTATCGGTTTCTATATGGGCAATGCCTGTTCTTAGGAGCCGATATGTATATAGTATAGTGTAGTGTTATTTTTAAAAAAAATCTATTTTTATTTTGTTAACCTTTGTTTTTAATTTTTGTATAAAATTGTAAGATTCAATATGTCCATGTATTTATAATTTTCTCAAACTGAACGGTTTGGGTAGGTAGGAAGAAATTGCCTTAAGGTAATATGCTCGCCCTTATATGTATATATATTGTATATGTATATAAAGTGTCAAATAAATAAAAAGAATATGTCGCGGCGAAAAAAAAGCTTTAAAGGTGAAAAAAAAAATACCCAAATAATGGAAACGTGGTTTTAAGACATGTTATTTTAGTTTTTAAGGTCTAGTAGAAATTCTAATTATTTGAGTCATGACTCTATTTTATCGGATGTGCGATTTACTATATGTAGTGCATGCCTGTACTATGTACATGTGTAGTGTGTAATGTGTACTGTGAGCTGTGTAGTGTAGGTATGCCGGTAGATGGGCCGACACCTTCAGCGTGCACTAACCTGGACTTGCTCATGCATATGCGATTGCCCGCGCTACTTTATACTATGCCCTGCACTCGGGAAATGGGAAATTACAATAGAAAATATCCAACACGTACAATATAAATTTGCTGAACCTTCTTCACAGTGTTGATTGCTAAGTGAAAAGTTCTGTTGTTTGTGTAAGCGATTATCTCCAAACAAACTGAATTTGCGACCCAGCGCCATAAAAACAATTCAAAGTAATCACTTTGTAAAATTGACTTATCGAATAAAAAACAGATTAAAAATGAAGAATTCGAATATTTTATGTAATACATACCTCAACAAACATAAAATATTTATTGAAAATATTTACGATTTTTTTCGCTCTATTACAAAACTTAGAAAAATAAATTAAATGCGTATATAAAAATGAATATTTATTACAAAATACTAGATGATCATCTGTTTTTAGATAAAAGATAATAATTACATACCGTTTTTTAAATACATAATAATAATAAAATCACTTTGTCTCAACCACAATTTGTACAATTAACGACCGATTTTGAGGTTATATACGCTCCTTCATAAGCTGCGTCGTAAGTTATAATTTAGATTTAAAAAATCAAACTACGTGGCCTTGGTTTAAAACAGAGTACTTTCATCCAAAAAATAATTAGTTACATAATGAATAACCACAAAGTTAGTGCTTTGAATATACGTTAAAAAATATTTTTCATATGAAAAACACGTTGGTAACTGGTAACAAAAATGTTCATGATTCGTTATTAACATCCATCATGGTACATTTTAATGAGTAAAAAAATTCTGGAGTAAAATAAGTTTTCTAAAAATTGTGATTGCAGGTTAAAAATTTGTTACAAAATAAGAATTAGAGTAATATTGTAAATAATGATATAAAAAACACACTTCTCAAACAATTAGGCATTCATAATATTTGCGTATGAAAGGGTTCAATAAACAAAGTTCCCTCGAGTCCGGTCCAGCCAACTTGCGGAACAAAGAAATGATTTATTTCGTGTTGAGGTAGGTAGCGAGTACCCACCACCTACCTACCTTATATTCTTCAGAAACTTGGCACTGTCATCGTTCGCCAGTAGCGGAAAACATAGAGTTGAGAGTGGAGTTGGATTAAAATGGCATTTTACGTAGTGCAGGACGAATAAAATACTCCGCCGGTATGTAGGTAAGACAAAAACACCTACCATAAGCTACGGTAATGTTGCGGGCTTTCGTAGTTTTTATGTTTCAAATCGAAAAACAAAGCTATTGCACACACTGTCCGAGGCAATTTGATTCAACTCTGAGAAAAAAAAAACAGAAGTCCAAACATGGAATATGATAGATTTCCACAAGCTTAGTAAAATATTTAAAAATAATCGTACTCGGGCCGGTTGCAGACAAACAAAAAAAAGGCAAATTATTG
This sequence comes from Micrasema longulum, assembly GCF_059751315.1. NCBI lineage: Eukaryota > Metazoa > Arthropoda > Insecta > Trichoptera > Brachycentridae > Micrasema > Micrasema longulum. The sequence continues at coordinate 186,348 of NW_028279008.1, forward strand.
GTGTAGTAACTGCAAAATTAAATGGTTTATATTTTTTTTTCATGCAATCAGTATTGTACATTTTATAAAAACAACTTACTTTTTTGGTGCTTCCTCCTAATAATTTGTAATTTCTGTTTTTTTTTTAAATTCAAAAAATTTCTTATTTATTTCAATAAGGTTGTATTTTTTCATAATATGTCCTCAGTCATCACTAAGATGTCCCGCATTTTTCATATTTTGAGTACCTTGAGTTATTTAAGGCAGCCTCTGTGGTGTAGTGGTAAAGACGCTTGACGTGTGTGACAGAAGGTTCCGGTTCAATTGCCGATGAGAGCACTTAATTTTTCTCAAGCCTGGGTGTTTTGTGCTCTAATTCACCACTTAAATTGGTACTCTGGCCTGCCGTAGTTCAAAAAACAAAAAATATATATCTACGTAAAGATCGTTAAATGTAAAAATCTCTATAATAATAAAATATAAATTATCGATTTGATCGCAAACCGAGAATTGATATGGCGTTGTGTCGGGATAAAATATACCGACCAGAAGTTCACAATCCTATGCGGAATTTGCATTGATGCCAATGGTTAATTAAAACAATGTATAAATGTTATTAGTAAAAAAAAATTGGCGTAAATAAACCTTCTATTAAGGTAAAAGTGGATGTCAGATGGCTTCGCATTTAGGCAAAGCTACACATTAAAATATTTGATTTATTGGTATACGGAAGTTTCTTTTATCCGATTAAGAAAATTGTCTCCTTTGAAAATACTTTAAATTTAATTTTAGCTATGTCTTTTTAGTTTTTCCTACTCGAATTCCTAAAGGATTGTACATTGTGTAAACCGTTATATTTTTATTTATTCAATCCATTCATATCTTGTTAACGGCGAAAAGTTTGTAAAAAATGTAGCCCTTTCCTTTAAAAACAGCTTTAAAATACAAGACATTTCATTATCACTGTTCAAGTTTAAAATACTTTTCTATAACACGATAAACAAAGTTTTGTGTTCATGTAAAGAGGGCTCGGGTAACAGAAGAGAACTAAGTTCTGGGAAACTTTGAAGGGTAACAAACACAAAAACACGATTTTGTAAAATAAATATGAATAAATTGCAAAAAGTTGATATTTTCGATCCCTTTGAATATTTATAAATATTTGACGAGTTGAGTAAATATTTCAGAATTTACGCGATGTCAGAAAATAATTCAAATTGTAAGAAATGTGTGAATTGTATCGAACACATAATGAATTGAAATGTATTTAATATATAAGAGATAGGGTTGTAAGGAATATGTACTACTTGTGTGGCTATGATGTCGCATGAGTCTACAAACTACAGAATACAAGACTTGATATATCTCTAATAATAAAGTCATATGATGAAAAAAAAAAAAAACAATACATATGTGTTAAAATATTGTTTTTAAATACTAAAATATCATAAATTGTGTTTAATGTAACAAGACGCTGACATTACAGCTCCGTTGGCTGAGTGATTATTTAGTGGCATTTAAGAGTTGAAAAGGATAACATTTCCATTTAAAAGGTGATTTTTTTACTAGTTTATTTTTTTATTGTCTTGAAGATATGTTTCTAGTAATAAGGCCGCTAAATTAGTAACTGTAAATAAAAATGAGCTAATAGTTGTTTAGAGATATGGTTTTTATATTTACATAAAAAACCTAATCGACATTAGGATCGTAAAGAAATAAAGAAAAATAGTGGGAGGGGAATTGAGATAGCAACACCTTTGTATGCGATGACAGATAAATATTATCAAGAAGAAAGAAAACTATTTTTTTCTATCAAAAACAATATTACTTTACAAAGGAGAAAAACAAAAATAACACGAAAACAAGGTCAGATATAACGTAATTGTGGTTCGTACATAAATATGTATGTTTGTATCTAGTATCATTTTTGTACGATGAAACCGTCAGACATTTTTATATAAAAATAATGAAGTACACGGATGAGCAATAGTAGGATATTCTGACATCTAAATATTATATCAAGTTCTCCCTTAATAACGGCATCCGTCACTCTTACGGTACACAGTGCGGTAGTTTGGTTGTAGAAATTAGATGACAAGAACTCATTAATAAATATTATTTAAAACTGGTAAAGTTATTTCAGTATTAAAGGGAAAAACAGATGAAAGTATGAAAATAATCATTAAAGAATAGAGGTTCCCCCTTTAATGATAGTACATAGGGCACAGCACTACTACACCAAACGCAGTGTAGCTTAATGGTATGCAACATGAAGGTCGAATTAATATTTCATATATTTTCCAAGAATCGAACCCAGGACCAACAATATAATAAGCGAATGAGTCAACCACAACACTAGAAGGCGGATTTATCTCCAGTCGATTTCTTTACTTATAGATTTTTCTTCCACGATTTCTTTTCCTTTTAGGATTTTTTTATGAGAGTAGTAATCGACTCGAAAACACACGTCCAGGATCTTGGTTGTATTTCAAACGCAAACTTGTACAATATTTCATTATATCCGGATACAAATGCAAAAAAGGGATATTTAATTTTTTGATCGCGTAAATATTTGCGGCGATTCACGATAGTTTGGTTTATTTGGAAACTTTAAACGAGGACGAAGAAGGAAGGAAAAATACATTTCGTATTTCGTGATTCCACGTATCTGGAAAACCTTTAAAGTCTTGTTTTGACCATAACGAGAATTGATTTTACACAAAATCACAATATGAATGACAGAGTTATCAAGGATTCAATGTATAATACAATTACTATTACGATGGCATTGTAAGAATACATATAAACATTTGTATATAAGTATTCTATTAACGTAGTTCTACTTAAAGGTTTTGTTAGGTATGGGAATAAACATTAAGAAACTTGGAGGGAAATCAAATGAGCTTTAAAAGTATTTTGAAAAGACCGCCATTTGGAAGTCGTTGTCTTGTTACCAGAAGTCACACAGCGCAAGGGCTGAAAATGGCCGTTGAAAACGGTTCCTAATGCTATTTCCTCCTTTTAATGTTACTTACGGACGTTAAAAGTGCTTTCTAAATGCCAAGTATTTTATCCCAGTAGCCACTCTCTAATTCTAGCACGCTTCGCTAACATGAGGACGGTATTAAAATAAAAAAAGATTTTTCAAACAAAAGGTGTGTTTAGTATAAAACCTAGTATTTAGTTAGTTACGTGCACGCGTTGTACCTATATATAAAACACAGCTGTAATTAAATTGCCTTCTAACGCCTTCGATAATATTATAATCTCGAGCGTGATATTCCCCTAAGAACGATCGTCTTGAAATAGCAAAGGTAGAGGTTAAAATAAATGTTGTCACACCAAATATTTGTGGGCTTTTATGAAGTGGCGTCAATAGAATATAAATCACTTATCATAACAAATGCTATAAGGCGAGTGGAAAGAGGAAATCAATTTCCGAAGAAAACGAAATAGATTTAGTCGATAGAGGAGGTCGAAGTATATAGTCATCGGCTAGTAAGGCGGAAAATCTCATATTAGTCTCCCGCAGGGTCCGAGGGTAGCTTTCCACTTTATTATGTCCTTTTAAAGGGATCCATCAGGGTTGACTCCCGACTGCCACCACGCCGGAGCTTGAGGTTTTATTACGCGCCTTTAAGCTTGTAAAATTGTTCGGTATAAACATTGTACAAGAGTAAGTGGTATACATTTCTACCACGTGCCCCCATTTTCCTTCTTAAACCCCAGAGGAAATAATATGAATCAATTTTTCATCACATTTTTATACCTTATCGAGAAGGGGACTCTGGAAAATTATGTTACGATGTTCAGAATAATTTTTCCATTTACAATAATTTATATCTTTCAGGTACTTACCATAATTGAGTGGTCGGAATATATAATCATGAGAAAGACATGGCGAGTAAAAAATATTTTGATTGTTCTATAATACCTCAATAACAATTTTTTAAACGGTATGAAAGAGCATACAAAATTTCAATTATAATTTGGGCAGAAAACTATTATTTTCGTTTTATAAGCGGATAATTATGAGCGGGAAACAGAATATATAATGTAAAATGAAATGTGTATTGTATTAAAATGATTGAAACAATGATAAGCAGTTGGTTGAATTATTGGTTTTCGTGTGCTAAATGGACACATACAGAACCAAAAATAATTACGGAGTTATTGAACACCAATAGCATTAGGCAATATGATAAGAGTTCTGTGGTAATGAATCATTGTATTAGCTCATTAATCAGAAATATCTCAGCGTTACTACGCGACAGTTACGCGAGTCAGCAAAATGGAAATATGATTTTCATTTCGGAAAAATATTTGGCGATGGACAGGCAAAGATATAATGGCATTAATACATTTTTAATAAGAAATATATATTTTGTATACAGCGTCGAACATATTCAGAGTTGCTTTATAGAAACGATTAGAAATTTATATTATTATTTTGGTAATTATAGGAAGTATTTTTCATAGCCAAATAAATTCAAACAATCACGCAATAATTTTAAATTAAAGCATATTTTTATGAAGTCTATTAAAATTATTGTTGCTGGTACGCGATGCACCCAGAAGTGTTAGAAATGATATTCACGATTTAAAAATGCATTTACAAGAAAAAAGAGTGATGCCTTACTTACCTCGAATGATTGTAGTTTTTAGGATGCATTGAATGACACAAAATTATTACTATAAAAAAATAAAACTCTAAAACTTGCTGTTATAAATTATCAGTAAGAAGACGATAAATGATTAAAAATAGTAACTCTCTAGGGGCGAAATTTTGTTTTTTCTCTACAAACATTTGGACAAACGCAAATTTTGTTGATTAAACCGATTGGTCCAGTAAGAAGAATGCGTTGCCTAGTAAAGTAAATTAATTCATAGATTGAGTTTTACTACTAAAATTTTTCGGTGGAACTGCATTTTAATAAAAATACGCACCAACATATTTAAGTTTTATTTTACTTTTATTGATATTTTTTAGTAGTGACCGGGCTTCAGATCATTCACACCATCAGTCTGACGATGTCGGTCACGAAGAAACCAGGTTACTGGTAAAATTTAAAACTATATAAGTATTTTTATTATTATACTTGAAATAATTCAGTCCGATTAATCTCAACCGCGAAAAAAAGAGGTTCCGCTCTTCAAATTCACAAAAACCAAAACAAGGAAAAAATGCGGATGTGAATACATAGGTAGAATAATGAGTGTAACACCGTGTCTTAGGTGGCCACCTTAATCAGGTAATGACAGGTCATAAGCCCTGCAAATGTCTGGACTTCTATATACCCTTCATTAAAATGTTTTTCATTTCTGTTGTAATATGTTAAATATGGATACACTTCCCTACTACTACTACTACTACTACCATCACGCCATTTCCCCGTAGGGATAGGCAGAGAGAATGGCCGCCACACACGTCTATCCTGGCATATATTCCTAGCCTCTTCCACATTCATACATCTTGTCATACACGCCCTTCGGTTCTGTCTGCTTTTGACATGACCAAACTTAACATTTTGGTTTATCTGATCATGCCACGTCTTCCTTGGTCGTCCTCGTCTCACGTTACCGTTCATTTTCGCCATTTATACTTGTTTCACCATTCTTTCGTCGTCCCTTCGTTCTACGTGACCAAACCATTTCAGAGACCCTTTCTTAATCTTATCAATTATACTTGACTCAGATTCACACTCTCGCCTGATTTCACCATTCGTAACCCTGTCATACATTGCTTATCCACACATTCGTCTAAGAGATCGTATTTCAACCGCATTCACTCTGCTTTCATCCTTCCTCTGCTAGTTCCATGTTTCACTCCCATACATAAGTGTTGGGACTAAAACTCCGTTGTGCACTGCCAGTTTAGCTTCGATTGACATATTTTTATTAGCAATTACTGTGCTTAGTGCATATTACAGCATTACACTTCCGTTTTGTTTATTCATTGGTTTCTTTGAATTTATAAAAATGGATTCGTTAATAATAAAAACTTGTAGATGTAATTTATTAGAAACCTAGAATAAAAACCATACTATTTTTTTTTTAACAATGATTGACGAGTATCTACTTCAAACGGTAGAGTGAAGTGTAGTGATTCAATCGGTGCAATCAAAGTAATGTTTACGTGTGTAGTACTTGTACCTGTCTGTACGTATTGAATTCGGGAGTTTCGAACAAACACAAATCCGATACAACCGAACGAGCTAACTCTTAATCACCTGATGGGATAATAAAGCTATATTGAATCGAGTCCATATTTCAAACCCCTCATTGTGGGAATAGTGAACTAGCTACAAACCGCATGCATACCTGCATTTTCAAAGGTAGGTAATATTCAATAAATTAGATTATAGTGATTGTAATAATGATTATCTTTTAATTTATGGAACATATCAATAAACGTGATTTGAAATGTGTTTTTGATCCACTCCTTTCATTAAAAAAATTTACGGTTTATCAATAATATATTGAGTAGGTCCAAAAGTTTGTAGACAAACTGGATTTTCTCGCTAGGGTGCTATTTAGATTAAAACTTATTGCACGAATGATGTATGGTGAATGTTACACAGTGAGTAAAGCGGCCACTTAAACCAGCCAATGACAGGTCATAAGCTGTGTCAATCCCTAGACTACAATATTTCTTTTCAAAAACGTGTTTTCTTTTTGTTGCAACAAATTTTACATCCTATTAACGGTTATTAGCAGGCAGACGAAGAATGTTAATTAATAAATAATTATTTTATTGATTTATACGAGTACATTAATTTATTTGCTAGTTAAAAATACTTTAAAATGCAATAAGTTTGTGTTTTTAAGTATCCATGGGCTGCGATTACAATCGGAAATTAAGGACATCATACTTTGAACATGACGTCATGGTTGAAGATAAATTCTCCCGAGTGATCACAAAGATACACTACCGACCCTTTATCACCAAGTTTTCCACGGTACACACGTATACGCATTATAAGTGTCAAAAATGTTGTCAATTTTTTTTTTCACAGTTATATGACAATACTCCCGGAACCCCCGTGACCCTTTTACGGAACCCCGGGGTTCCGCGGAACACCTTTTAGGAACCGCTGGAATTAGGGACGCTGCATTTGGAGTTCTAATGTGGTGCGCTATGATGATGAGGATTTTAAACAAAAAAAATATTTAAATTTATTTCAACAGAGAGGGAAAACATTTTTTAGAAGGGAATATGGAAGTCTAGGCATTTATAGGGCTTATGATCTGTCATTAGCTGGTTTAAGTGGCCACTTGACAGACTGTGTAACATTCACATTCACTGTGTAAAGTGACTTTACACACTGTGTAACATTCACATTCACTGTGTAAAGTGACTTTACACACTGTGTAACATTAACATTCAATGTGTAAAGTGGCCACTTAAATCAGCCAACGATAGGTCATAAGCCCCGTAAATGCATAGTGTATACACTGTGTAACATTCACTACATTCACTGTGTAAATTAAATAATATGAACATCCTCCTTATCCTTTCTCTTCCTTAATCTCTCCTCCTTTCCTTTTTCCTCTTTTTTCCCTTTTCCCATTGAGTAATAGTTTCGATTTAAAGTAATTTATAAACAAACACGTTTATTTCTATTTTTATATATCTTGAGCTTATTAATCTTTTTTTTCTATTGAATATGTTCTGTAACTTGAATTGTATAAATAAATCTTTTATTTTATTTGGTGGTTGGAAGAAATTGCCATTTGGCAATAAGCCCGCCGATGTATAAATAACATTATGAACAAAAAGTTAAATAAATAAAAAATAAACACTCTAGGGAGGAAATCCAGCTAGTTTGCAAGCATTTGGACATACTCAAACATTGTTGAAAAAAGGGCTGTGGTCTCGTGGCTAGTGCCGCAGACTTACAGATCGAGGATCGAATCCCACTCTACCACAACCTGATTCCCGTTTACTAGTAGCGAGTCATTTACAACATAATAAAAAATGACGTAGCTAAAAAAAATATTCGGAATTACGAAGTAAGTGCAAAAACTATTAATAATTTTCAAATTATTTGAATTATGCAATCCATCATTGATCCTGTTAGGTTACATTATAGAAAATATCCCAATATTTGCACAATAACTGTTTACTATTTACATAATGTACTAGGAAAATTGCAGTTAGCGCATCTGGTAAGATTGATTACATAGAGTGACATCTTGGGATAATGATGCGAGGCATTTTATATTGCGAAAGTTCGAGAAGCTTCACCAGTCAACTTTACTACACGAATTTGTCCCGAGTCTTGTTTATTTTATTTCATATAAGAAAATTATTATGTAGGCTACGCCGAAAAGGAATCTCATATAAAATACATAATACACGTATCCGTACCCTTTGACACATTTCGTTTATTCCATAAAATATAATAAATACAAGCATTAGGGGAAACGTGAGAAAATATTATTATTTAGATTGAATGTAGTAAAAATACGAGCGTGCGTAAAATATAAGATGAATCTCAATAAATTAACACTTTTTAATCATCATCATCGTTTCCTTCCGGCACCTGACTCAATGAATTAGTACAACAACCGCAGCGTATCTTGATCATTTTTGTTACATGAAGTAAGATGATCAGTTTTACGTCTCAGTTGTGAGTCAAGGGACTATGAAATATTGCGGGGTACAAACACATTTAAAAAAAAAAATTTATGTCAACCATACAGGGGATCGAACCCGAGACCTCTTACACGGTAGGCAAATGCGCTGAACATAGACTACAAGGCGGATTTTTTAATAGAAAAAACAAATTTGACCGCTTTCGTGGCATATCTTGATATTTAGATTTTGGGACCCTTTTTAGTTAGTTGAATACACGTGTTGGAAAATAAGAAACAAGTACAGGTATAATGGGGATTGAACCTCAGATTTCTTGGTCCAGAGTGTGCAAAACAAAGACAAAATCCTAATCCATCTTAAAGTTTGTCTCGTGTTACAATTATTATAAAAAGCATTTCAATATAATAGGTAATATTTGTGTTTATAAAATTTGAAAAAAAGTAGCGTCGAAGCTCTTGACTTTTACACGTTTATAAAAATTACGCAAACGGGGGAGACGAAATATATTTTAAAAAATATATACGTATACATGATTATAAAGTAAGGAAAGAACAACCAAACCGTAAAGTTTTATCCTAAGTTTTCTAATAAAATGTTGTATAAAAAAATTGAAACGGGTTGACAAGACCATTTAAAGTCCAATAAATATCGTTCTTTTTTAGGGCTACATCAATCGTAGATTGATTTTAGTCCCACGAATTGAGACAGAAAACATTTATAAAGAACCAAATACTATCAGAAATAAATGTCAGTTTGAGGAGTGAAAACATTTATAACAATGAAAAAAAAAACGCCAGGAAATTATTTTTTTAGTGCTAAAGAGTACCCGAGCAAACAAAATATTAAAAAAAACACAAAGTTAAAAAGTAAGTCGATAATTTTACGATTTTTGAATATAGTAGCCTACACTCATGGGCTCATTTATAGACATTTAATAAATTATCTAGCTTACACGTATCAATCTTTACATAGTACTTTTGAAGATGTAAGCACCTTAGTTTAGTTGCAGTTTATTCCTATTACCATCAATTTTTGCTCAGAAAATGCTTCCGAGGTTTAAGTTTAATCAGGTTTTACTGTTCAAGATTGAGACTAGATGTCGGTCATCTTATTTCAGTTTGAAAAACGTATATAAGGTTAATTAAAAAAATAAAGACGGGAAGGGGGTTAAGAATGACACCGGTGCGTCTACAATGTACAATAAAAACTTTAATTATGAAATAAATCAATTATGGCAAATATTTATGGTGCCTAAAGAATACGGAAATTGAGTAGACGATATAATTTTTAATGAAAAGTTCTGACACCCGCTGCAACTAAAATAATAAACGCTTATATTGTAATCAAATAAAAAGTTTGGCTTTATAATTCTGGAAGAAAACGTGGGGTTCATAAAAAGTTAAAAATAAACATTTAAAGTTGGCTCGTTAGTAAAGGGACACAGACTCTGTACGGTGTAGCGGGCGAAACAGATTTTTGCAACAAAAGAAAATGCATTTACAATAAGACGCTTGATTCCTTCTTGGGTTGCGGTTGCAGTCAGCTACCAAGCAATATAAGTAGGTTTCTTCGTAGAATCGAATTATTGGATTCACTGGTCAGTTCATATTTCAGATACGAGAAAAATTTATCAGAAGAAATCCTTCGTACTTCACTTTACACGTTGAATATATAATAATAAATAAAAAGTCTAAAAAAATAATGTCACTTTACAGATATATTGTGTTAACATCTATTTTGCTTAAAATTTCAATTGATATAATACGATATTTCACAAAAAAGCAACCGTTAGTCGGCCAACATCGAATAAGACATCCGGCAACATAATTTTACTTATGATGTATTAAAATACTCGAAAGTTAAAATGAAAAACTGGGTTTGTGTATTCATGATATTAATCATTAAAAGTCAGTACAGGAAACTCAACGAGAATTATACCAGACACCACAATTCTACGGTGACACTGATCGTTAAATTATTCCAGCAATTAATTTTCAATGATTATGTCGAATTTTTCCCCTCAAAATGTATCGAGAAAATCGATCTTCATTACTGGGGATATTTTTAAGGCAGCCATAAGCCGATATTGGGATACAAAGTGACTCTGGCAGAAACGCTTTTCCGCTGAGACAGAATTAAATTATTCATGTATAATTACACCTCATGAATACAGAGTAAATGAAAATTTTTCTCGCGATCACATTACTTTGGAGGTGATCTCGTTAACGAACCGCATCACAAAAGGCAGAATTCAACTATAGTCCGCTTTAAAAATGAAATTTTCTAGGCTTTCGTCACTCGAGAGGGATTTAAATTTTCATAATAAGTAATATTAGAAGCAATATTTAACGCGGAAATTCCCAACAGTTATTTTTTATCCCTAAAAGTATACAAAAAAGCGTTTGGTTTTAAAATATATTACTTCAGTTGGACAAATCAGCTAACTCATAGGTCGGCGAACATGATAAGTAAGTATCAATTGTCTCTGTGTATTTTGTGAATATATATATATTTGTATAGATTATGTGAATATATAATATAAATGCATTGGCAGCAATCCGAATGAAATGGTTTCAAAGCACGGTTTTATAGAGCAGTTGAAGTTTTCAATGACTTCTAAAATGGAAACCCTAACTGTCGATAGTGGACGTAAGGATGAACATAAACTCAAATTCATGGCTCGGTATTAGACCTGAATAACGAGATCAAAGCACTTATATTTCCACCGAAAGAGACAAAATATCCTCCTAAAATTCGTTATACGTTTATAAATAAGGTAATAAGATATTATTTTATACGTCATAACAGTTTAATTCAAATTATTATGATTAAGTTTAATATAACGAGAATTTCCGTGCTTAATGTAACACGTTTAATTTTATAGACGGGCAAAATGTTTGTGAAACCTTAAGCCGCATAAATTCATTTTCTGTAAACGTAGAGAAAGCGATTTTATTCATTGCATGGTACTAATGTAATTTCTTACACGACCTTTTCACAGATGAGGATTTACAAAGAAATATTCGTCATTCGGGTCGTGGAATATATTTTTTTTCACTGAGAAATTGTTGGCTTCCTTTGTGGGGAAAGTTAGCGCCGGAAAACTCCGAGTAGCGGCTTGTTACTTCTCCCCACATTTTACCACCCACTAGAACATTCTCTCATTCAGGTAACAATATTCTCCCTCCATCCCTCACGAGAAAGTAAGAACAAAAGATCACAAGGGCAGTAAAGCTTGACCTTTCTCGAGCCGGCAATAATTTATTACTATTTATCTAACAACTGCTCTTGTAACTATAAATTTATGTAATTAAAAGAGAGAAAAAAATCAAAATGCATTTATGAGGAATGAAGAAAAGTATATTTAGTTCGTAATATAATTATTACTACTATTTAAACACAAATGTCTTTAATTGTTTTTGGTTATATATATAAATATATATCTAAATATGTATATATATATATTTATATATATATATATATATATATGTGTTCGATTTTGTGCGCTAAGTATAAAGAGCTCTAAAAAATGGAATGCAAAATACAATTCATAAAAAAAATAAATTGAAAAGAGATTTTTGGCCTAATGCCTAGTATATTATTTATAAATTATTATGAAAATAAAACTTTGTTATTAGTGTTACATCATTTAATTATTTAACAAGAACACTACTATAGTTTTGGGAGAGCACTCCTCCAATCGACGGGTGATATAAAACTTATCACCCGTCGATGGGAGGAGTGGTCTCCCGAATCTATAGTAGTGTTCTTGTAAAAGAATAAAATTGTGTAACACTAATAACAAAGTTTTATTTTCATAATAATTTATAATGAAGTGTTACGTTAAGTGAATGCCGATTCAATTAAAAATATTATTATTCATAAATTCATTATTTTAATTGATAGACGTATATTCTCACTTATACGCACTTTTATTTTGCGGTTTGATCTACATACTATTTTTATTATACTATAGTTAATTTTTTCAACTTATGATTTGTTCACTTAGATCTTAGATGGTAACTTCCTCACACGAAAAACTATTTGTAGTCCTGACTTTATAGTAAACACGCCTACGTGATTTTAAGTAGAAATATTACAAAGTTCTTGCAGGAAATGAATTAAGCTTTTCATTCGTCAGAGTGGCTTCACATGTCAAGAGCATTCTGTTAGAAGTGTACTTGTACGAGAATAGTTTTCCTAACTTAAGGTCAAGAAGGTTACAGTTCTGTTTTTTATTATACCAAAACTAATCTCGCAAAATTCACGTAACAAATTTATACGCGTCTGTTGCTAAACATTACGTCAAAAGTTTTCACGGCAGCCAAGATGAATAATTATGATCATTCAAGCATAAAAAGTGGTCTTTTATTTATAAGATTTTAAAAAGTAAAAGATCCGAGCTGGTTTATTCATTCCGTTTTCATTTCTAAATAGGTGATGTTTAGTAGAATGAAGAGATAGTAGAATTATACAAAAGGACTAATGGAGGTCCCCATGGAAACTTGTTTGGTGATTATAAAGTAACGTTAAATATATGACTTACATTCATCGTGATCCTTGGCGGTGACAGTGAGTACGGTGTGCTGAATGTCTTCATTTTCATCAACCTCCGCTTCATACAAAGCCTTGTCAAAGTAAGGAGGATTGTCGTTCTTGTCGGCGATCCCAATCCGGATGAATTTTGTCACTGGAAAAAACAAAATTCAAATATTTTTAAAAACCCATTAAAAATGAAGTGTATTTTCGAAAATATAATGAGGTATACTTCATTTTATCCACTGAATATATAATGAGGTATACTTGAAAAAAGAAAACAAATTTTAAGCTGATTTTTCCAGAAGCAATGTTATATTTGCTCATTACAATTTACAACTGTGGACAAAAGAAAATCAACGCTTAACGAAACGAATTATACCAGTGATTAAAATTAACGTAATTCAGCAAAAATCTTCATAAACTGTACCTACTAAGAATGTTTACATATATATATAGTTTATTTTTTAATTTTAATTTTATTTTTTGTTTATTAAGAAAAAACAAAAGCAATACAAAAAAATATACACAACATTATAAAAAAAACATAAAATAAAGCCTAATCAATTTTCCACATAAATACAATTATAAAAATCCAGTTCAGTCAAATATAATTCATAGAAGTGCATGTGTGAGAGTTTTTTTTTTGTGTGAGGATGCGTTTGTAAAAAAGTGGAGTGTGGTTTTGGTAGGTATGTGAATATGTGTGTGATTGTATATGGGTGTGAGGGTAGGTTTAAGGATAGGGTAAGTGTGTGTTTGATATGAGTGAATAGAAACAATTTAAATTTATAATGTAAAAATATATTTTTTTTTTATAACGAAACATAATTTTTTTCAAATAATAGTTTTTTAATTTTGGTTTTAAAAGTGAGTTAACTGCAGTTAAATATGTCTATGTTTTTGAAAAATAAGTTATAATTACGCGTCAAGCGAATCAGAGGAGAGTTCTGTGCATAGTGCGAACTGTGGGTACATGTGGTATTGAGGGTATTTTGTTTGTCTGTGCTCTATATTAATTTGTTAACTATTATAATATATTAAAATTTAATTGCCTAGCTTGGAACGAGGTATGTACCCTTGTTAGCTGGGCAAAGTGAACATGGAATTGTATTTTGATAAAGAGTGTGAATAAATAAATAAATAAAGAAATATTGTCATTTAAATCGTAGATAATATAATTGCAAATCGGCGTTGGGCGAATGAATGAATAACAATTATAAAATACCATCTCTGTTGTTTTTTTTTTATACGATAAAAAAAGGTTGGAATTTATCCGTTTAACTAGTGTGCCTGTTACAGACTTAAGTCCCGATACATTACTTAAGTTTAATACTATGAAAGAAGAGAGCAAGCTTCCGTTCCGGAGAGAATTTATAAGAAATAAAAGTTAGAATGTAGAGAAAGAAATTAGAAAGTTGTACTCAGAACAGTGATAAATCTCAATTTACAACGACAAAATTTAAATTCTGATCAAATTTGTAACTTTCCGAAGAATTTACTGTAACGCAATTAGGCAGAAAATATATTCAATGACGCATAAAAAATAAAATATAACTAGATGAAAATAAAAGTATTTTCAATGAAAAAAAAATTTTAGTAAACATAAATTACATGAACACCTTTGATTTGAAGGTTAATTTTTTTATAAATACGGTAATATTTAAATGAATGCTCCCAAAATAATGAAGATCGATTGAAATACTGTCACGATTGAATTAAAAACAAAAGATAATGCACTAATGAAATAACAACAACAACAACAACAAGCCATCACGCCGTTTCCCCGTAGGGGTAGGCAGAGAGGATAGAACGCCATAGCACTCTATCTTGGCATACAGACCTCGCTTCCTCTACATTCATACATCTTCTCATGCACGCACGCCGATTATTCTTACTTTTGACGTGTCCATCTTCAAGTATTTGATGGACTTGATCGTGCCATGTCTTTCTCGGTCTTCCTCGTTTTCAGCATCCATCAACATTTCCATCGTAGATCCTTTTAGCCGTTCTTTCGCTGTCCATTCGCTCTACATGTCCAAACCAACGCAGCACCCCTTTCTTGATTCTGTCAATAATGCATGTCTCAGCCTTACACACTTCACGGATCTCGACATTTGTGCACCTATCATACATAGTTTTACCACACATTCGCCTGAGGGATCGCATTTCGACAGCATTCAACCTACTTTCATAATTATTTTTCCAATTCCATACTTCGCTCCCATACATTAGAGTTGAAACTAGAACTCCGTTGTGAACTGCTAGTTTAGCCTCCTGCGATAAACATTTGTTTGCCAAAGTAGATTTTAGTGCACCATTTACCCTGTTCCCGGCACTCACCCTCCTTTCAATATCTTTCTCGGCCTTTCCGTCCCTAGTAAACATACTTCCCAGGTACACAAATTCTTCTACCTGATTCAGAATATCTCCGTTCACGCTGATCTCACATTTAGTTATATTTTCATCCCTTTCAAAAACCATCACTTTCGATTTATCAACATTCATAAGCAAATCGCTTTTCTTGCATACATCGTAGACTTTTGTTAGCAAGAATTGAAGGTCTTCTTTGCTGCTAGCAAGAAGCACGGCATCACCCGCATACAGAAGACAGTTTACAGTTATACCACTCATTTTTGCTCCCATTCTTAAATCTTTCAGTTCTTTCATACAGTTATCGATGTATATGTTGAACAATCATGGTGACATTACACATCCCTGTTTGACTCCTTTCGGAATATTAAACCACGATGTGAATGACCCATTCACCTTCACTCATGCTGTGCTGTCCTTATACAGTGACGCAATAGCCCTTGTCAGGTTACCATTTACTCCATACTCCGATAAACCTTCCACAATTTCTCTTTGTCAACTCTATCAAATGCCTTTTGCAGATCGACAAATGCGCAGAAAAGTTTCTGATGTTTAGCCAGAAACTTTTCTGTCATATTTTGCAGAGCAAATATTTGATCCATACATCCTCTTCCATTCATAAATCCACTTGGTATATCCCAAACTCTATCTTTAGTCACTTTTCTTACTCTCTCAATCAGTATTCTGCCATAAATCTTTCCAACAGCGCTCAAAAGGCTGATAGCTCTATAGTTTCCGCAGTCCACCCTAGAGCCTTTTCCCTTGTATAGAGGCATAACAACAGCTCTCCTCTTATCAGAGGGAGTGTATTTCTCCTCTAAACATAGGTTAAAGAGCTTATGCAGCTATACAAAAATTATTTCTCCACCCGCCTTTATAAACTCTGTGGCAATGTTATCATAACCTTGCGCTTTCCCATTCTTCATATCCTTAGCAGCATTTTTAATTTCTTCCATACGTATCTCTTTCGCATCGTCATCTGCATTAATGTTTACTTGACCAGGTGGCACAGGAAGGCACTAATAAAATAATGTTGAATTTAGTGTAGTAAATGTTTTTTTTAATGTAAATTATTGTGTGGCGGCAGGTCAGAGCTAATTTTCCCATACCTAGTGACTGGTAACCCAATCGCTTTGCACACAAGTAATACAATTACGTTCACGTCAGTAAGTTTTTCGTTTTTTCTTGCTGTAATCTTATTCCCATATATCCCCTTGCCGAAACCACCAAATAAATTTCCACTGAAAATTGCGGGAAAATTGAAAGGGATCATTGAAAAAATTCAACGAAAAAATGAATTGATGTGGTAAAAATGCCAGGCGGTAGAAAACTTAGCGTTGGCAACGTATGAATTGATTGAGCGCGTGATAATATAAACACGTTTTTTAGGAAACCGTTTATCATTTTTTGCGACCGATACCAATGGTGGTTGAATTTTAGTTTTTATTCTCGAATAATTTTATGGGGCCGTTAGCGGAAACTGAAACTAGGGTGGAAAATAAAAACAAAATTGAAGATTATTTATATTGGTTGTTAGTTTTTAGGATTACGGTTGACTTTTTGAAAATTGAAAATCTTTGGCGATATTTTACAGATTCGTAACGCAATTTACATTTTCTCAATAGACCTATCTTTGGCAGGTTGTTATTCCAAGGAAAAAAGATTCATAATACCAAAAAGTCTTTGTTCTTTGTAGAGAAGTAACGGTTTTATTGCTGAAATATGATCGTGTCATAAAATATTTCATTACGATTTGATAATTGGTGCAATTAAGTTTTATAAAGTAAATAGTTTAAAAGGTT
This sequence comes from Micrasema longulum, assembly GCF_059751315.1. Classification (NCBI taxonomy): domain Eukaryota; kingdom Metazoa; phylum Arthropoda; class Insecta; order Trichoptera; family Brachycentridae; genus Micrasema; species Micrasema longulum. The sequence goes on from NW_028279008.1 coordinate 203,637, forward strand.
ATAAAACACTATATTAGGACTCATTCATCCATCGTACAATAAATTTTCGAAAATAATTTATTAAAATATAATTTTATTTATGTAAAAACATTGATCGCTTAAATTAGTTTAATCTCGGCCATTACCTAGTTTACGGGCATACTGTTTAAAAAATATACTTAAAACAATCAGGGTAAGAAAACACCGTTCATGTATGAAATATTTCGACGCGGTTCTTTTTGATTTAATTAAAGAAAAGAAGTTGTAATACCTATACCCACTGGGAGAAGAAATATTAAACAGTGATTTTCTTCACGGAAATGGTTCTGGGCGGACCTAATTTGTTTAAGATAACGACTTCAGTTTTTCACGTTAACTGTAATAAAGAGAAGGGTCAACATACACACAAACGGAGAGGCACAAATACAGACATCTTCTAGGTTTTCGTACGACAGAAGGTAAGAAACAAATGAGGCTACAGGAGCTCTTTTCCAAGGAGTATAGCAAGACCGGAACTTTTTATTAGTTAGGTCTCCTATCCGTTCAGCTTTATCTATTGGAAGTTCACATCCTGTAGTTTAGTTCATAAACGAAATGGCACAAGGACCAACCCTTAAAGTTTCCACATAATGGCCGGCACCGCCCGCTTCGTAGCGGCAGCTTTCTTTCACCAGTCGCCTGGCGATTCTCACGAAATTATACGGAATTTAAGACAAATCGTCCTCATATTATTCTACTTGTAAAGTAACATAACGATTTTCTACAGATTTTGATTACATTTCGATTTCTGTTTCTACCAGATTTAAAGAGGATGTTCTATTTAGTAGAATATAAAAGAGTTCTTTTCGCAAACGAAGTGGGTCACTGAGTAAAAATCAGTAAAGATAACAAAACATGATCGCGATTTTAATACTAATGAAATTCGCCCCAAATCGAAATGAAATCTTTGGGATTAACCCTCAAATTTGACAGTTTACAAAAAATATTTTTTTAAGAAAAAAGACAAAAGCAACAACTTAGTTTTCTCTGTGCGAGTGAGAAGAAGATAAGCCTTGATAAAGTGACTTAAAGCGATAGATAAAATGTTGTGCCGTTTCAGAATAATAAAAAAAGGGGAAAAGTGTATCTAAATCAATGCCTGGGAACGTGATCTAGTTAGGAACTTTAGGTTTTCAGAAGTCCGTAAAGTGATCTTAGGTAGGAAGTTAGAGTTTCACTTGAGGAACCCTCCAAGTCGAGGAATATTCAGTGTCACTAACAGTAGATTGGCCGACCCGTAAATTATAACCAGTATTTAGGAAGTTCTATTGTGTATCGTGTGTATGAATTGTAATTCGGATATTGTATTATTCTGGATACCAATAATCCAACAGAGATACCTATGAAAAGTAGGTACTAAATGTAATAATTTATAAGATCTTTTACTTACTTGTTTTCTAAATCATTAGAATAAATCCGTAGCATGTAAACTGTTTTGCTTAAACTACAAATTAAAAAAAGCAAAATAAAATTATTTTTTTATATGAACACTTTGTAAAGCGCCCGTGAGGTATTATATTACGAAAATGGCGCTATATAAGTTATTATTATTAATAAAAATAAAGTTAATAATAATCATAAAAAATATAAAAATATCTCAGGGAAAATTATTTTTAGTAAAATGACAAGAATTCTAATATTTATTAAAGAGCAGTAAAAAGTAAATATAAAAATTAGTTTGAATACAGAAAATAATTAGTGATAGTTCCAAGCAAACAATTGTTTCGTATTTGTAGTTTTGCGTAGGGAAAGTTAGTGAAAACTTTTGTGGATAAGACTTAAAAACATTATAAAATAGGGAGTGAAATTTTTGAGATATCGTGAAAGAAATGGGTGGCTGAATAATTGAAAAAACATTTTATAAAGAAAAAAAAGAAGAAAAAATAGATTATGCTGTCGAAAACCATTATTTGGGATCGCAAGAGAAATAATATTACCCGTTAAGTTTAGATGACATAAAGATTTTAAAACAGCTTTGATTTAAAAATAAATGAATAATGGATTTCTCAAAAAAACATCAACTATAATATTCTTTCTATTAACGTAAATTAAACAAACTTTTCAATACAAATAATAACAAGATATTCCTCTAACGTAAAGTACTTTGTACCAAAAAGTAAAACACCTATGGCTAAGAGGCATTTCTCTGTGGTAGGTCCAAGAATTTTTAATTTACTGGATTAGATGACAAAGGAGTCGGAGTCATTTTCAAAATTCGAATTTGATTTGAGTAATTGGTATGCTGGAATGGGAATAGATTACTGCGATGGAATGTAGAATAACCGGTAAACGACCAATATGTATTTATAAATGTTAAATGTATAAAGTATAATTGATATGTATAAACTTAATATGTATGTATAAAAAAAAGTATATGCGAATTTACTCGTATATATATATATGTGTGTATGTATGGTTATGAATGATTACAAGTGCCCCGACTAAACGCAGATTTTTTAGCGAGTCGGGGCAAGTTCACAGGCATGGGTCGTTACTAATTGTGTCGCCATAAACTGTATGTTCCTAACAAATGTATGTACGATGTTATAAATAAATCAACAAAATAGGGAAATAGGCTTATATGATCCGTATTACCAGTTAGTAAAAATTAGTTATACAGCAACGTACATTATTCCATTTCAAAAGTGCCTTTTCTCTTTTCTAGCATTTTATGTACAAATTATATAGATTTTATTCGTCAAAGTAAAAGGGTCTTAAAGATATTGCTAATGTTATGCGACAGCATAGTCAGCTGCTTTCGTAAAACAAGATATTCACGTAAAGGTAAATAAACATTAAAACGTAAACCGTTACATGAAGTGTTAATTTATTTACTAGTTAACACAAAATTTTATATAATCCTCCCAAGAAGTTTTAGTGACAGGCAATTTATAATAATGATTGTAATAATTAATCATAATATAAAATAAAAGTAAATAAATATTTTTTAAAGACGCAGTTAATATTGGATTGTGAAAGTTAACAAATAACACGAACACGTTAGTATAAAAATGAAATAAAAACGAATAAAATAATACTCATAAATCAAGTAAAATATATCTTCCGCATACGATATTATTTATGAGAAAATATACTTAAAAGATTAATCGGGTTTAAACTTGTTATGGAATATCATACAAGTAATACGAAAACGTATACACTTACATGTTTCTAACTAGGTTAAGGCTCATTTCGAATTCTTAAGAAGTTCTCAAAGTGTCGTCAGATCTCAAGAATAAAATGGAAAGGTCTTAGACGCGTTTTAAATACCAATTTCAAATTCACGAACATAAGACCAAGTTGATTTTGTAGGAACATCCAAACCCCACACATTAGCAGAAACATTGAATTCATTATTCAGTATGGCGCTTGAAGCAGCAATAATGTGTAGTATTCGGAATCTTATAACGTAAACATTTATTATAAACATTAAAGCGGCCTCCGTGGTGGAGTGGTTAAGTCGCTTGACTCGCACACGGAAGGTTCCGGGTTCGATTCCCGGTGAGAACACAAAAATCAAATGTGATTTTTCTCAAGCCTGGATGTTCGGTGATGTAATTAACCACTGTAATTGGGCCTCCTGGCCTGTGATGGTGCAAAGAAAATAAAAAAAGGTATTAAGTGAAAATTCTTGATGGAAGTTCATTGTAATTTATTATAGAAATAAAAGACGAGTGATACTTTAATCCACAAATTTGAAATATCCGGTGACCGGTTTCATCGCTTTCATCGCTTTCGCGACATCTCGTCTCACCCAGTCTCGAAGATGTCGCGATAACGATGAAACCGGTCACTGGATATTCCGAATTTGTGGATTAAAGTATCACTCGTCTTTTATTTATATAATAAATTACATCATAAACCTTAAAATATTGCTTGAATTTTTCAATGGATTTCAATATTTTTTTAATTTATGGCCACTTATTTTAATTTACATAATTTATCTTTATCCAGGCGGATGAAGAATACAGTTCTATGTGCGAAATAGAAACGGTTGGTTGCTCTTAGGTAAAAGTACTTAACGCTTTCGTCTACCATTCTTGAGGTTCTGGAGTCATTTCCGTGACATGAAATATTGATTTTAAAGATTTGTTGAACTGGAATATTTCATTGTTCCTGGATTGGCACCTGAAGAGTAAACTGATATCCTTACATTCATATAATAGATGATTCGTGCCCTATGCACCACTGCAGAAGGGGGAATGATAATGGTATTTCAATATGATGGAGGCGCAGTCCTTTTTTAAAATAATATTATTTATTGCGTTTTGATTATATACGCAAATCTTTCAATTTTGTTGAAATTTTCTTTTAGTCGTAAAAAACTGTGTTGTAAAATGGGAAACAATTTGTGGAATAGCGGGATTTGAACTATAGTCTCCCTGATCTAGAATCCGCGACTCTAACCACGGGACCACAACCCGCCTTCAAAAAGTTGACTAAGTACAAAAGCTTTTAATACGTGGTCACATAATTAAGGTTTTAAATGCTTTTAATGATGATGATCAGTAATGAACAACAGAGAAACAAAAGCAGTGTAGGGTCCAAATAATAATCCTAAAATGGTTTCAGACATAGGAAACGAATGTAGAGTATGATTCATTAAAATGAAACTGTAATTATTATCAAAAAATGTAAGAACTTCAATTCTGGTCATAAAAAAGTTTAAAAAATGTAGAGGTGATTAAAGTTTGAATAAATAATATGAATTGATTACGTTTAAACCATTTCTTAATCAACATTTGATAACAAAAACGACGAAATAAAAGTTGAAGTGGCATTCTAAAGTATTAGTCATAGAGACGTTCATTGAAATGAAACATAAATAAGTTCATAGAAATGATAAAATAGGTAGAATTCAATTTCTCGTACTGAAAATTTAATCAATCTACTTAATAAAAACAATTGACAATTTCCAACAAATTTAAACCTTTAGTCATTTAAAATTGTATCCACTTCATAAAACCCCAAAATGCATAAAACATATATATTTTTTTGGTTTCCGTTTTATTGTATTGAATAAAAGGTAATGGAGTGGCTTTTTGATGTCTATCATAAACGCAGATTTGAAAAAAGTCCACATTTTTACATAAAACAACTGGATGAATTCTAAAGCTTAAAAAGAAAGACCAGCAAAATAGTACAGAAATAATAATAATGTGAAACAAAGGATAATTTTTTATCGGTACGAATAAAATTCATTTATTTATTCATATAAATCAAGAACTACGATACTAAATCAATCAAGAGTAGATTACAGAAACACAGAATTGTAATATTGCACGTTGTAATTTGATTAAATTATTAAAGGTCTGAGGGTTAATATTCTAAATTAATTTAACCCCGTCGTTAGGTGTCAAAAGGACGGAATAATTCTCACACATATTAAATGAACATTTACAGAAATGCGTATACTGGTTTCGCAAGTATACCAGATTAACCCCAGAATATTAGATACTCTTATGTCTAATGAACCAAATCAAAATAATTGATGACGATACTAGAAACTTGATATTTAAAATTTTACAACCAATGAATATTTTTTTCTAGAGTTCACGATATCTGTAGGTATATTTTACATACATATCATTTCAAAAACGTAATGGTATTTCGTACATCTATAAGAATGTTTACAAATTTAAAAACCTATTATCTCAATAAATAGTTGGATGAGATGGTTTTATTTGGAAACCTCAATCCATTTCATACCTAATGTAAAGATAATTAAGCTAAAACTAAACGATGCGATGGTGAAATTATATGATATGACCTTTGATTTATAAGTCCGATTTCACATAACTATGGATTAACTCTCAAATAAAATTTAAATGATTGCAATTGATATTGTAATTATTTAAAGTTTTCAATGGTAAAATAATAGAAACAATAACAGGATATCAATTATTATATCTGACCATCTCAGTGGTTACGCGATAAAGAGGCATAATAAATTATATTCAGTGAATGGAAATATACATCAAGTAACAGAAAGCATTGTAGAAATAAGCGTCAAAAGCCATAAAGCAAGTCGCATTCTGAATTGGAAGAGAACCTCTGTGCCAAACTTGTGAATTATTTACCAACATCCTTTGTGTCGCGAACTGTATGAAATATCCCAATATTTACTCAACTCAAAGCACATAATATACTCCTAATAAATATCTCGAGTCGTAGTAAGGATGGCGAAATATAAAGAGGTAATGTTGTTCAATAAATTTGTGATACAAGGGTGAGCAGTGTCAAATAGAACTCAGAATATTTAAATTTAACATACAATTGATACTGCAGTTTCCATAAATACAAAAAATTAAGCTACGTTTATGAAATACTATAGTTAAGACTTTTTTTTTACTTTACCCCTACGCTCGCACAGTGAAACATATAATTATTGTAGCTTTGATAGAAAGCGCAACATTATCTTGATGCTTGGATAGTTAGAGAGTAAAAAGACATATTATTAAAACAATAAGTGGCGTTTTACACATGCAAATTTAATTATGCTGCAAGGGGTTCTGGGTTCGATTTCCGACATGGTTCACATTGAAATATTCATTCAAAAAAGTTTTTTCACACTGTAATGTTTCATATTTCCTGGACTGTCACCTGAAGCGTACGCCTGATCATCTCAAATTCATGTAACAACAAAATGATCGAGATGCTTTTAGTATACCCGAATAGATAATAGACTTTTGAACATCAGATCGGAAGTCTTAAGTCGACAATCAGCGACACAATCCATGGACCATTCGCTTTTAAAAAATATATTTATATATAAATTATATAATCTCACAAAAATATTCTTAAAGATATTGAAACGATAGTAGGTATTTAATTTTTAATGTTTGAAACACTTATTTCGTGCAACATCATAAATCAATAGATTAAAATAAAATTACTTTGTCTTCTATGCGCCATTTTTATATATTAAAAAATATGTAAAGCAACTGGTTTCGTCAACAATATACCTTCTTCAGGGTAATTTATAAAGTTACATAATATATGTCTATAAAGCACACATTGAGGGTAAGTGGCTAAGGGAGAGGGAGGTTTTATGTGTGGGTTTTAGGGAGAGGGAATATATTTAAAATGAGACAATTGCTTGGATTTACTTGACTATTAATAATATTAACTTCTTCTTCTTGCGGTGCCTTGTCAGGTTCCCCCGACGTTGGCGATCACTCACTACAGCGAAAGCATTTTGGTCCTGCGCTACTCTTATATTCCGCAGCCAGGACAACTGCTTACGGATGTACTCGCCACAGTGATTCCTAAGAAAAGATGACCAGAGTGGTTTTCCGTTACCTTCTTTGGTGGATTTTTCTGTCGGTGTTACCTTCCCTAAGCTGGTTGGCTTTGGTTTTGAGGCGCCAATAATATGCGTTCCATCCTCTCTAATAAACATTTACTTTGTAATTTATTTCCTTTTTAATTTTTAATATTTCTAAATTGTTAGGTGCATTTCCTTTTTAGTCTGTGTGTAAAATTTTGAAACCATCTTCTCAAATATGGTTTAGAAATTTTACATAATGTTTATTTGTAACTAATCTAGAAGAATGTGTTGCCAAAACGAGTTGGTTTATAAACTTTTAAAAAAAAGTGGTGCATAAAAGACAACGTCATTTTATTTTAATGTGTTGATTATAGGTATAATTATTTTTATTATTATTTTGGATAACTTATAAAGCGCCATTTTCGTAGTATAATCCCTCAAGGGCGCTTTACAAAGTGATTTTATAGATAAATAAACTTTGAAATTTGTAATATAAGTAAATCAATTTACACTTATTTGTTTATAAATTTGTATAAACCACATAATTTTGTGGTTTATTAAGTGGTTGATTGAGTGGTTTATACAAATTTATAAACAAATAAGTGTGAAATATCATACCACAAAGAGAAAAATGTTTTTGATAACAATAATTTAAAACAATTTATTTTGTTATCACATGCCACGGATTTTTTTCAAAACAAATGTTGAAATCGGGTCTAATATATTTATGTTTGTTGGGTAATGCCGCAACAATAATTTTAACCTCATTTACAGATGTTGGTTCAAATTAACAAAATTTAGAAAAGTATTTTAGAAATATGTATCTCAAACAATTGAATGAATAATCACTGATTTAATTTAATGAATAATTATGAAATTAATTAAATTAATAATTATTAAATCAACCACTCCTACTTTCCTTTATTTATCCTTCATTCATCGTTCATTCATCCTTCACCACTCCTAATCAATTTCCTTCTTTTCCTTCCCACTATCTCATTGTTTTGTTCATATTTCTTTAATTTAAATCTATGGTTTATTTATTATTTATAAAGTTTAAACTTTAGACCAGCGTCGCTTTATTGCGGTATAATTAAGTGAATACATATAATTGGATGGCAGGCCCTACTATGTAAATATTTTTTAAGGTTTTTATTTATATTCATTTAACCTGTACACCTGTTTGTATTCAAAATAAATAAAATAATAAAAAAAGTTTTTATTTTGATGATTATTTTCTACGAGTACAACATTAATTGTCAGAAGACTTGTCAAATTATTAAGGTTCATCTTGGAAAACTTCATTAGAAGAGACATAAACGACGACAAATGGTGAAATATCCAGTTACACCAGCAGAATATTAATGTTGAGATCTTAATCTACGGGTTTCTAAGAACTTTTTGATTTTTTGTAAAAAAGAAACTTCTAAATTTGTTGCAACAGAGAGGAAAAACATTTTCAGAAGAAAATATGGAATTCTAGGTATTTACAAGACTAATGACCTGTTATTGTCTAGTTTAGAATAGTTGAGAATTGTTTTAGAATACTTAGTGAAGAATACTTCTATATGCAAGTAAAATGTGAAATGCTAATCAAATTTATTTCTAAATAAAAATATTTTGGTTCTGTATTCCTTTTGATGTTAGATTTAATCAAAATATTATTTGATGAATACAAACATAAGTTTCACCATAGTTAAAAAAATATATACATGTATTTTCTGAAAAAATCTAATGTAGGTACAATCCACTCAAAGAAAATATTTTTTAAACGATTGGATCCTTAATCCGTATCCGTATCCAGGCGTATCCGTCTCATCAACAGGACACAAATTAAACCAACATGCAAAACCCACTATACATCTTTACATAGAAAAGTCGGTAAGTGGTAATATACAGATATTTAATAACATTTAGTAAAATGTTTGACGACAAAGTTAATGCTTCAAATATGAATAATGCATTAAAAGGTTGTTTTTCAACTGTAATAGTAATCGAAATGAGTGAAAGCGAATCGATTATTGTAAGAAAATAAACACATTAAGCTCGGAACGCCCCCAAAATTCAAGCAAAAAGATAAACTTAGAAAGCTTTCACACCGAATCTTGACGAAGTGCAACACAACCGGGTTTTCTGATACGATTCAATAATATTATTTCCATTTTCTCTGATACTATGAGGAGTTTATTAGTGACAAATGCCATATTATATACTATAGGCAAGCGTCGTGCTTTCCTAGGATTAGAATTGCAAACCAAACAAATTCTCAAATCATGGGTATTTTAAATTCGTTTTCAGTTAACATCGGTAAATTGACATGTGCTATAAAAAAACTGAATTGAAGAAAGTGAAACCCTTTACATTTTATTCATTATTTAAAAAAAAGAGGTTTTTTAAAAAGATTATTAATAAAGAAGATATGTACAAAAATAACTTGGATATGGAGATCACCTGACCCACAATTAGTAAGGGGAATTAAATAATATCTGGACCTCTAAAGTCAACTGCTAATGGGTAAGTTGGAACAAAGAGACCCGTTATCCCAGAAGCCCGAGGCGAAGGAAAAATAAAAGCGATCGTAAGCTGCACGTCAGAGGGGGAAAGAAGTTCCTAGCGATTAGGTTTTTTTTACGTGGAAATTTGTTAAAGTGAAGGAAAGTACAACGTTTAAGAAATTTACACACAATTATACAGTTTTAAGACTTATTTTTTTAACAAAATGTAAAAAGTACTTAAATATCCTGACCAGAATCAAATACAAAGATTGTTTAAAGCTGTAATTAGTCTAACACAAAGAAACAGTTTTTAAGCTGATAAGCACTATCCCAATTCAAAATTTAAAAAAGTCGTCATTTGAATATTAAGTTAATTTTCTTTGTTGAAAATCTTTGAGTGTTTCGCACTGTAATTAGGAAATTAGTTTTATTTGACATTAAATTAACTGAAATAAAATTTCTATCATAGTCTTTACTTTTATTTTTATTGGACACTTTATATACATATACAATATTTATACATATAAGGGCGGGCATATTGCCTTAAGGCAATTTCTTCCTACCTACCTAAACCGTTCAGTTTGAGAAAATTATAAATACATGGACATATTGAATCTTACAATTTTATACAAAAATTAAAAACAAAGATTAACAAAATAAAAATAGATTTGAAAAAAATTAAGAGCAACTCTTCATACTGCCGAATATTAAATATAGTTATAAACTAACAAAGTTCAATTCTTTGAATACTGCTGTTATAAACGCACATGAAATAAAATAAGCGTCTTATAACTGTCAGATAAATATTTTATCCTTTAAGGGGACGAAAACCCTCAAGGGAAACAGTAAAAAAAATAAAACACAAATTTTTAAAGCTGTTATTATATCAGGAATAAATGACATGTTACGTCTGTACCTTTAGCAGCACGGGTACAACATTTACTTAAATATTCAAATAAACGTTAGATTAGCATCCAACTTACGAAATATTGTTGTATTTGCTTAGACATACATATTATATTTATGTGTTCACGGTAAAAATTGAATTATTCATTCGAATACAGCATACTTTTTCTTATATTTTTTTTATAAGCTTTTAGAATTTTCGATAAACATTTTGACATTTTAGCTAGTTTGGATCTCTTGGGAATAAAAAATGATTTTTGGTAAGGAAAAGAATCACGTTTTCCAAATCCAACTTGATAATCTATAACTGAGAAACACCCTTTTTTAATATGAGAAAGATTTCGGAGAACAAACATCACGGCTCTTACCATAACACGCTCGAGCGATAACTAAGGCATCGTCACGTTGATTCTTTAGGAAGACGGGGAGAGAAAACCGCATTAAATGCCGAGTTGATGGTTACGTTCGGCGGGAAAAACAAAACTTTTTGACTGTAAGAATAAAATAAAATGAAATAAACTTTACAGCAGTGCTTTCAAAAGTGATAATATAGCAATCAAACTGTTATTATCTATGTTTACAGATATTTGTTAAAAATATATTCCGTGCATTTTGAGAGGTGAAAATAAACTTAATATAAGTATTTATAAGATCCGAAATGTAATTAATGCTCTAAAAGGTTGCATTTATTTATTTTTAGTTGCAAAATGGTGCACATACTAGTTGTCATAAAAAATACATAAAATAAAAACGTATTTTTGGTTTTGAAAATTTTTTTTACTTTGCGGTGTGACATTTTACACTTTTTTATTTATAAACTTGTATAAACCTCATTAACTCTTTCTTTCTCCTTCTTTCATTATTCTGTTTCTTTCTTAAAATATTTGAAAATATAAATAGTAACACGAGTAGTTCTAAGTTAGTTCAAGTTCTAAAAATGAGGAAGTAACCTCGAAACCGGTCGACGTAAAACTCTAAATTTAAAGATGTTGATAAAAATTTATAAATAAATCAGTGCAAAAAAAGGCACAATTCACCAACGTAATCGACATTTCCCTTTCGCACTCAGTGCGGAGTGGTGCGTATTGTTACACTACATTCAGTGCATTTCAATAATCTAATACACGAAGCTAAGGTTGTCAATCTTACGCTTTAGATGCCAGAACACAAAAAAAATAATATTGCAGTGAACCACCTTTAAGATAATTTATTCACGTTGACCCAGCCGGGAATTGAACCCGGGACCTCAAGCATTGTTGGCGAACATGAAACTACTACAATACGAAGCGGACTTATCTTCACCGGATTCTCCTTTTCAGGATTTTTACCTAAGAGTAGCTATCGAGTCGGAACCACTCGTCCAGGGTTTGGTTCTATTTTGCACACAAACCTGTATTTTTTTCGGCCAGATGCGGAAAAGCACTTATTTGCTGCGATTCAATAAGATTTCATGATATTTTTAGTTCTAAAGTAATTTAATTGAACTGTTTTTGAAGGATGCAGCGAAGCTTTTACGAATATTCTTTGACACCATTACATAACAACAAATGACATATATGTATAACATTTAATCCCATTTTTTACATAAATAACACAATAAGAACATTAATACCATTTCAAATTATTTTTTACGTAGCACTGATAGTCAATTCGTCGGTCAGAAGTAAGAAAAAACTATTTTACTGTTTAAAAGTTTTATAAAGTAGGACGGACAGTCACATTAAAATATTATTTTGGAATAAGCTTTAACGGGTTTTAGAAGTCAAAATTAAATTTTGAAACTTTCTCGGGTCAAATCTGAAATGAGACTTAATACACACCACGCGTAAGGGAATTTTATATTAAAAAAGTTTGGCAAATAGACTTTCATAGAACAAAATTATATGTTCCATGTTGTCTTTGATGAATCCATAACGAAATTCAGAAGCTGGGAACATTAATAAAATAATATATCTAAATACTGATGTAGTTAAAGTTTTAATAAAACACATTTTTGTGAGAACATTCTTTCCCATGATCATACAAACAAAAATACAAATGTCATATTTTTCTCTTATTCATTTGCTCAATTAACTAAAGATTTAATAAAAATACTACGTGCTTCTTGATCATTTTACAAATTAACAATAAACTTATCTTCTTAATATAATATTTTTTAAAAACATCAAAGCGTTTTATAATATTCCATTTTAAATATAATAATTTTTAATAACTAAGAACTTCTGATAAATATTTTTTTAAATTTCGATTTTCCACTTATTTTTCCAAAATACTATTGATAAAAATGAATTCCTTAATGAGCATCTTCAGTTCAACGACGTACAGAGGAAATTTACGAATAACAAACAAAAACATATTTTACAATTCAAAGATTGCTTAAAAACAAAATTGAGTTAATGCCTATTCATGATAATGATTATACGAGATATTATGAAAACAATGGAATAATAATATAAAAACGACGTTTACGTTTTTGAGAATCCAGATATTAAAATGAATTATCATGTATTATAATGGACTTGAAGCGAACTAAATAATTGATAGAAGAATCGCGTATTTTTTGAGTATACCTACGTAATTGCCACTATTTATTTTTGTTCATTTTGTTCATATACAAAAGCGTTTTGTATATCATTTTAATAATACATATTTTTTTATACTTTGTTAAAAGCCGTTGAAAAAAAAAAAAATCCGTTACTAAACGAATTCCAGACAGTTTCATTAAATACATTTGTTTAGAAAAAACGGAAAAAATAGTATACATGTAATTTATTTCACGCGGAAACAATTTTTTAAGGGTATCGAGTTTTCGATTTAATTTAAATAGTTAAGAACGATACTAAAAATATTTTTAAGAGTATAACCATGGGTGACATAAATATATGGATTTATAAAAAAAACCGCCTAAGATTTAATATTAGATCTCAGCAAAACGTTTTAAAATAAAATAAGTAATTCATTTTACATCGAAAAGAATGTTTGAGAGAGTGTTGAATTATAGTTAAGAATTATGTTGAAAACTCGTCAAACAAAAAAAAACATTTTTTACGATGCCTATAAAGTACAGAAATAAACAAAACTTTGCTGCCTGAGCTAATTTAAAAAAACACTTTTAAATAAGGGAATGGAATAAACATCAATTATATTTTGATAGGCTATAAATCATGAAACTAATGTTATGCGGGCGATTGTTTGCAAACTATCCTTATTGACAACCATTGGGATCCATCCCCACATACCCCTGAACTGTTTGTTACATTTTGATATAACATCTCTGTTCAGAGTCGAAGTAATCAAAATAACTCAAAATTCCAGCGTAATAATATTTCCTCACCCAAATACGAGAGATGTCATGTAATGTTGCTAATTTGAAATTTAGGAAAAATAATGACGCAATACATAAAAAAACAATGAGAAACCACAAGATAAATACAAAATGGCCGCATTGTGGGTTTTTTTTTCTAATAAAAGAGAAATACTTGAGATCTTGTTATTTACTCAAATTTTAGAAGTCGTAAACAAATTGTAAAAAATGAAAATTGAGTTGTGGTAGTGGGATTTGAACCTCGGACCGGTAACAATACTACCACGGGACAACAAAGCCGGTACGGGAATCAAATCCGCGACGCCAGTTTCAGTTGGCCATCTAACTAGCTGAGCCACGATACTAGTCAATAATATTACAAGAAAAAAAATAAACGCGGGTTATGGGTGCATAAAAAGAGTGAATTAAGTATATTTATTTGAGAAAACTCACAGAGAGAAAAACAATAATAATCAGTATCCACTTATTAAGAAATATAACACTGAAAACAATATTTTATTTGATGGAAACCATTTGCGGAAGCGTTATTTGTGGGAATCAAAAGAAAGTAAAGAAAATAATAAAATATTATTGTTATCAAAAACATTTTTCACTTTGTGGTATGACATTTTACACTTATTTGTTTATAAATTTGTATAAACCACTTTATTTTTTTTAATTACACTTCGACCGGTTTCGAGGTTACTACCTCATCGTAAGGAATTTAACTAACTTATAATTTCACATTTTTTGCATTGAAAAATTTTTTTTTGCACCACAACAGGCCAGGAGGCCTAATTACAGTGGTGAATTACATCACAGAGAACCCAGGCATGAGAAAAATCACATTTTAATTTTTGGGTTCTCACCGGAAGTCGAACCCGGAACCTTCCGTGCGTGAGTCAAGCGTCTTGACCACTACACCACGGAGGCCGTTGCTATTTATATAATAAAATATTGTATGTAAGAGACAGAAAATCGAAAGAAAGAGAGAGAAAGAAGATAAAATAAATCATAACGGGAATAGTTTTAAAAGAGGACTCGAAGTTAAATTTAATTGATTATTTATTATTTGAAGTTTTTGATTAATGGCTTTACTAATTTCTAATCGTTCTAAATTATCTAAACGAAAACCATTTTTATTGACATTCAAAATTTCTACACCCGTTTCTTGATTAAATTCATGGTTTTCGGATATAAGATGATTTGCGAATTCTGAAAAATTATTATAACTTAGACATCTTATATGTTCTTTGATTCTAACTTTTAATTTACGTGAAGTTTTTCCAAGATAGAAATTCGGTCAATTTAAACAATTTAATTTATAAATTCCCGAATGATTTAATTTATCATTCTTATCTTTACAATTCGTTAATATTTTACCTATGTTATTATTAGTATAAAAAGCTGGCCCAAAATTGTTAGGTAAAATTTGTGCTATATTATTAGAAAATGAATTAATGTATCATATCGATGTATCATATAATGGAAAGCAGAGTGTTTATGTGATAAAGGGTGATTAGAAGATTTATGGATGAACGTATCTGTATATGTCGGTTTTCTAAATATTTTAAATTAAATTTTATTTTTTGTATTAATTAAAGTTAAATCTAAAAAGTTAAGTTGTGAATTTGATTCAATTTCTAAAGTAAATTGTATTTTCTGATGGAAGGAATTTAATAAATTTAGAAATGAATCTAATTGACGTTCTGATCCAATCCATATACAGATCACGTCATCAACATATCTTCTCCACAATAAAACATTATTTAATAAAGGAGATTTACAAGCAAAAATTAAATTTTCTAAATAATTAACAAAAATATCAGCAATTATTGGACTTGTTGGGGCACCCATAGATAAACCTTTAGATTGGGTATATACTACATTATTAAATTAAAAATAATTTTGATTAATACATATATTAAACAAACGTGAAGGATCACGTAAATTTAAAGTAAAAATCAAAGAACATATGAGATGTCTGAGTAATAATAATTTTTCAGAATTCGCAAATCATCTTATATCCGAAAACCATGAATTTAAACAAGAAACGGGTGTAGAAATTTTGCATGTCAATAAACATGGTTTTTGTTTAGATAATTATGAACGATTAGAAATTAGTAAAGCCATTAATCAAAAACCATAAATCATAAAATGTGAATAAAGGTGAAAAATAAAAATAAGTGGTTAAAAACAAAGTTTTTTTATTTATTTTATTAATAATAAATAATCAATTAAATTTAACTTCGAGTCCTCTTTTAAAACTATTCCTGTTATTATTTATTTTATCTTCTTTCTCTCTCTTTCTTTCAATTTTCTGTCTCTTTTATACAATATTTTATTATATGAATAGCAACGCGTGAAATTATAAGTTAGTTAAATTCCTGACGATGAGGTATTAACCTCGAAACCGGTCGAAGTGTAATTAAAAAAATTAAAGCGGTTTGTGCAAATTTATAAACAAATAAGTGTAAAATAATAAAATGCTATTGCGAACGATGTTAAATGAACTGTATATAGTATATCCCGTAATAACTTTTTTTTACGATGGGGAGGTAAAATGACACTATGTAAATAACTATGGGTTGGTGTATGTGCGCTTGTTAATCACAATAACGAGGGTATAAGCTAAAACAATAAATTTTTTTATACCCAAATTATCATAAAAAACATGCGTGCATTGTTTCATTGAATGTATTAAAGTGTATTTATCTAAAATGCAACGTTTTCAGGAGACATAAGAAGGTAGAAAATTTAACTGAATATGTTTTTGTTAACAATAAATGCTAACGGATATGTTGTAGTAAAAACGAAACTAAATATGTATATGCTTTTAATACTACGAGTTCAAAACTATCGAAAAAATACTATCGATATTTTGAAAATGATAAAAAGCAGAATTAATTTGGTTAAAATAAAACTGACTAAAGTAGCCGAGTAAAAACTTTAATTCACCAACATATTTCAGTAGATTTAATTATCAAAAAAAACAAAACTCACCTAAATATGTGCTATTGGTCAGCACCCAAAAGATTTTAAGAGGATCAAGCATCACAAAAATAAATGCTCAATAAATGAGCAAAAATCACAAATTATCATTTCAATTTTAAAACACATTTAAATAAACAAAACTATTTATAAAAACGACACTGAATTTTTATTATTTTTTAATATTTACACACGCACTTCGTAAAATTTTCTATTCAATCAACTCTCATATGTTTTTCGTTTGAAGAAATGCATTCACTCGCGAAGTATTTATTCCATATCTCGTCCTAGGCATATCTCGTCTCGTAGGCGCGTGGCGGGTAGCGGGCCGCCGGGCGGGGAATGTCTCCCGCGCCACGGCAGGGCTGGGGCGGGAATGGAGTAAGGGGTATCCAGCACCGCGCACGCGCACGCGTTCCCGCCAAGATAATGTTTTTATTATTTCACAACAAATTTGCTATTTTACTGTTTTTTTTATTTGCTAGCTAAGCAAAGCGACGCGAAAGATAATAAAAATCCAGTCGAAATGATTATAAGGCATCTTTTTATTTCGACGAATTGAAATTGTGACAGTTGAATGATGAAAATGCAGTTTGATTTTTTATAAGAAAAATCTGAAATAAATAATTTTTTGGTGGGATTTTGAACTTCTTCAGAAATTGATCAGTTTTTTTTAAGCATTTATTTTTCACATAATATGTTCTATGTTTTTTTTAGCATACTAATTGACATCATATCTTCTCGTATAAGAATACATTTTGAAATTATTACTAAGATTGCAACTCAGAAAATAAATGAGTAAATTAAAAAAGAACCGTTAAAATATTGAAGAAATAAAGACGGTTTTACGAAAACGAAATTATATTTTAATTATTCATTGAAAAAAATCATTCTGAAAGCCACTTCTCCGCGTGTCTCCAGAGATAACTGTAACACAGGATAAGTTTTTTTATCGCGAACGTACACAGAGAATGAAAAAAGAATGAAATATTAAACGTGTCACACAAACATACACGTTAAAAAAACATAAGAAGAAAATGTCTAAACATATTGGTATTTTGGTACATCTCTAGGGGCAATGTTTCAACCCTTCGGATGCTCTTCGGGAACACATCTGACACAACAATATTTCTTCCTGTCGACGCTGATTTATCGACGCGTATTAATAATTTTACAAAACTGTATCCGAGGTGCGTCGATACATTGTTATGTTACTTAACTCAATTTGAATTCGGGCATCAATAATGTGGCGGGTCTGGAGATCCTCGTTGCTATTGATGGATAGCGGTTGCTCGGATTTCTGGGCCACTGTTCATGGCCCCAGTTGACGGTTTGAGTGATAACTGCTATCTGTTGTAGGGACAGACGGCTCGAGGCGTTGGTGAAGGATCCACGCTAAGCAGAAATACTAGTATCTTTATAACTGCCGTCGAATTAGGAGTCAGATATTAGAAAACTCACTTCGCATCATTCCGCCGGAAGCAATATTACTGATGATGGAACTGTAAACTATACGAATAGTCAAGAATATATCTGAGGTATAATTTTTTTAATTTTTTTATTTACTTATTTTTTTAATATTTAAATTTCATTGATAAACCCTTACGGGTTACAAACATACATTTAACAAAATATTTTCACTTTTAAAAGTCACATTCTACTGTTAATAATAATATTTTTAACATCTTTTGTAAAGGTTGTCTGAGTCTTTTGTTTAGTTTTGTCTGGTAGTTTATTGTATGATTTCAGTCCATGGTTTATTAGTCTCGATTCTCCTTTTCTCGTTTTAAAAGATTGTGTATGATATTTTTCTGATATTCTCGTATTGTGTTCATGTTTACTACAGTTTTTTTCAAGTTTTAATTCTTCGTCTACCATTACATCAGTGGCTAATTTATGAATAAATTTTAAAGATTCTAGTTTAAAGAGTTCATTCACATTTAATTGTTTAGTTTGTTCAAAAAGTTCTTTAGTTGCTGTTAGATAGGGAAGGTTATAAACTAACTTTAATATTTTATTTTGCTGTCTTTGTTGTCTGTTTATGTCATTTTGATTTTCTGTTCCCCATAGTAGTTGCATATAACATATTTTAGTTTTTACATAGGCTTCAAACATTTTTTTTCCTTTATTGGAACAAAGTTTTTGATTTTAAAAAATAGACTGGATAAAGCCGCCACAAATATGAAGTATGATTAAAATCTCATTGATATTTTTAAATCTCATGAGAAATAAATGCAGAAATTTCCGTAAAAACTCTAAAATGCATTTTCTGCCATAATCCATGCGCTTGTTAAAGAAATGTTATTAAAAATTCTTTCATCATCCCAAAAAAATAAGTTAAATAATTTTCGAATCCTTTCAAACCACTTCAAAGTAATTAAATTTTCACTATAATTCAATCGAACTTCGGAATATTTTAGAACGCTAGATCTGCCTGTTGCGATAAAAAATAATATTGAGAGCATTGACACACATATCTTAAAATAATTCTTACAAAACATACATTTATTTGTAATTTCTGAGAAATGCTATGAGCTGGGCGCACGTCGGTTTGAATTGTAAAATTTTGGAAAAATATGCGGGATGTGAAAATGTGTACGTATATGAAAAACCTAGCGTCGGTGGCGGGCTAGTTTTCTGTCTTGAGCCTTAACGTACCTTTAACAATACCTTTATACTTTATACTATATAGTCGGAGTCTATATTCAATGCGCACGAAAGGTATGCGGTAGTGTGTTGTGACGCTGTCCGGTTGAGTTTAGATAAAAATAAGATGGTCGATATTCACACACATATTTAATTTATAAATATTTAAGCGCCAATTTTTATCGAAACTCAACCGGGCAGCATCAAAACATATTAGCGCATTCCTTCCGTGCGCCTTAAACGTAGACCCCGTCTATAGGTGCACCATATCTGATCGGAAGCAAAATGTATCTAACGTCCCTGGAATTCAGCAACCGCTGAACCAGGTCTCGACAAATACTAATTTCCGTGACTAGAAAATCCAATTACAGAAAACCATATTATAACGAAACTTGACGGCAAATTTGGCTAACAATGCAACTTGATATAGAACCAAAATTAATACCACAATTCAAAAGTTTGACATTTGAAGTTTTGATGTCATTCAAGTCTAATAAAAAATTACAGCATTTTTTCGCTAGTTTCAAATAATAAAAAAAGAAGTCGAACTATTTAAGATGAAGATAATTTTGGTAATTAAATATGCTAGGTTTTTGAATATGTATGTAAGTCCTATAAATATTTGACGCGGGGTGAAATAAAAAAAAACGAAAAACTTCGCTATGAATACTTGGTATATCTTTAAGAGAATAATATAATAAAAGGTAACCAAATATTCTCATACACATTTCTTGGGACATTAAAATTCAACAAACGCCCGTAATAAAACACCTGGAAACGAAAATCGTTTAAATTATGTTATGCAGATTTAACGGGGGGTATCATGAATCATTCCTTAATATTATTTTCCTTCAGAACGATTGAAGACGGAGGGTTTAGAAACAATATAAAAACATTTAAGTATCATACGTTCGAGAAATTTCTCTAGCATAAAATCTTCCCCTACCTAAATTATTCGCTATGGATAAATATGTAATTTTGATAATAATTGATAAGCGAAGTTTCATAACATTAGTTTTTTATGACAAAAAAACATTATAAATGGTGGTGAATTTCATTTAATTTATAACTACAAACAGATTATCTAGTTTTCATAAGCTGTACAAGTTTTATGAAGATAGGATTCTTTATAAAAGCAGAAACTAAGTTTATCTCTGGCGGATAAAAAGCACGCTTTAAAACTTTTCCAGATTGCCTTGCCAAGAAAAAAAACACTTTTTTATATCATCTAGTCGTTGGAATGCATTACACTTTTGTGGAAATTATACATTTCGGTGAACACGAAATTGAATCGAGGAATAAAAGAGAGCTTAAATAAAATCTCCGTAAAATCCCTATCCTTACTTCAAAATATTGGAAGCTAGTAGAAGTAGTTTGCCAATTCTATCTTCTTGTATAAGCATGAATAATCCTGGAATAATTTACAACTTTGTACTTCTACCATGAATGCAGTCGATTATTTTTTTAAGAAGTGTTACAAAAAGTAAATCAGTAGATTATCGTAAAAAACATAAAGTTCTAATGGACATGCGCAAAAGTGTGGGGACTAAAAGGATATAGCTGTACGGAAACAAATTACCACATCAGTTAAACTATACATAATGGGCCAAAATAAAAACAGTATGTCCGCTGGCAGATTTGACACTTTAAATGGCACAGTCTCCGGTAATAGTAGCGGCAGCGAGGGTAGAAGGGACGCGAGAGTGATGCGATTTTTTTAATAGCAAAATAGCCTCGTAAGGTTGAGGTGTATTTTGCAAATGAGAACTCGACCAAAAAAGCAAGGCGACGATTTTGTTCTCAGTTCGATATCTGAAGATCAAGTGATGGTCCGTCTAACCAGTTGATATGGACGTTTTTGTAGAAGCTTAGAAGAACAGGATCCGCTGGAAACGATCAGGATTCACGTAAACGTAAACCGTGAGATGGACGAAATTTTGCAAAATCCGCGCAAATCTGTCCGTGAGATTCATTTATTGACATTAGAAATACCTTGGTACATAATATTTTGAAGAAATAATTGAAATTCCGTCTCTACAAGTTACGAATCATCAAGCAGCTAAAAGAAGATCTTTACATACGGAGAAAGAACTATGCCAGAGTGATGTCAAAAAGAGTTTATATCCTGACTCGATTTAGCAACATTTTTTTAGTGGCGAGGCGTATTTTTGCGTTAGAGGGTTTGTCCATAAATAGATTATGCACCAAGACGACCTGTTAATGGGCCATTTTTTTCTGTAATCGTGAAAAAGTGACCTCAGAACAGTATTACGCGATGATTGATAACTTTTTTTATAGCGGATTAGCAGCAATGTTATGGTTATAATACTAAAAAAACCCATTTTCAGCAGGTTGCACGGCACGGCACACACCGCTAGAGTATCAATGGCCGATGCGAGGAGCATTTTTTATGGAAAATTCACGAATCGCTTTGGTGACATAGACTGGCCCCCAAGATAGGCGGATCTTACCCTTTGCGTTTTTTTTCTTACGGAACTATCTTAGATCTTGCGTGTACAGTAATTCGTATTCAAAAATAAGTTCCTTACAGGAAAATATCCGACGTGAGATAGCAGTAATCAGTTCAGACCTTCACTAGCGAGTTTTTGCCAATATGAGGTCTAAATTGCAGGAGTGTTGGCAACAAAACTGCCAGCATTACAATCGCGATATTTTAAACACATAAATCCACGTTATTTCTTATTATGAAAATAAATAATTAAATTGCAATTAATATATTATGATTAGTTTTTACTATTTTTTAAGTGTCAAATCTGCCGCGGACATTCTGTATGTACTAAAAAAAAGAAAAAAATATTACATTTTATAATAAGCATTGGTTAACTGTGGAAGTTTATTACATAATATATTAACACAAATGATTAAATAAAATATAAAGTATGTATGCAACTCAGCAGGACTTTAATTTAAGAATATTTTTGTAAATATTTTTGAAAAATAAATAAAATAAAAAAAATTATTTAAAATTATGTTAATTTTATAATTTACGAGTAAGATTCAAGCTAAATTAAAAATTGATGAGTCGCAATGTTATGGATTATAAAATTAATCGTTTTGAAATTTCAGCGAACAATGTATATCATTTGATTTTTGATTTTATTTTTATAAATTTTAAACTCTCTTTGTAGGCTTTTAAATTATTATCTAAAGACGCCATGGCGCAGTTAGTGAGACGACTAACTAGGAAACTGGCAAAATGTTGGGGTATATTTTTCCCACCTAGTGACAATTCTCTTAAATTGAGGCCTACTGGCCTCAATTAAAAAAAAAAATACAAAAATATTATATTATAAGAATATTAAAAAACAGATTTAAAGAAAATCTTTTTCCGCAATTTAAACATCATTTTTATGATCTAAGAACAATATAATATTAAATATATAATAGCTGAAAAAATATTACAATAACCTAAAAATAAAATATTTTTAGCAGTTGAAAAGCGTGCTTTGGATAAAATATATAAGACGTGTGATAATTTAATTCACATTTATTAAAATATTCAGTGACCGAGCCAATAACTTTTGCGACATATTCAAGACTGATATTATCAAATAAAACGTGTTTATATTATACAAAATAAGTAAATGTGAGGAATATAATATTGACGTTTTTTAGATATTTGAACAATAAAATTCCATTGTTCCATAGACTTTAATTAAAATATACTGTTTAGGTTTTTTAAAAATACAAATACTTGTAATTGAATTGAATCAAATTCGTCTGAACGAGCTTTTTACAAAGTGTTACTTGATAAATACACAAATATACGAGTTTTAGAAAATAATGTTTTTTATAGAGTTTCAGTACACACATTGTTGTGGTTCTTCTTTTATCAACAACTTGATTATCCCGGTGAATTTAATGATGAAATAAACAAAAGAAAAAATATGACAATAAATTAAACAAGAAAGGGTTACATTTTTTCCTTAAAAAAACATTTTATTTGGGAACCACAAATTAACCGTCGGTTCTCATTTTACTTCCGAAAATGTTTTTGTAATGAGTGGCACGTTCGATACGAAGGTTCTTCAATCAATAATACATTCCTTGGTTTTCATTACGTAGACGTCAGGTCCTCAATATTCTCGTCCTGATGGTAGAGATAAAGGTAGGGGCTGGAGAGGGGGAGGGAAGAGAGGGAATCTAATCCTGTAGAAGCACAGAGCAGTCTCTATCAATCGTACTGTACCTACTTTAGCTATACATAATACCATAAGTAGGTTGTAGAACTAGGCCCCGGTTACTTAGCATGCCACTTTCTAGTTAAGAGGGCTTTCCACTCAATTTTTAGTATCTGAAGGCGCCTACAAACAAACTTACAGATAAGCAGTGGTGTGAGTTGATTAAAAAAAATTCGAGAAGTATTTTCAATAAAAAATATTGCTATAAATCAGTTAAATTTTTGGTCTCGTAGACCCCTATGCCGATTTCATCTGTTTTGCGTAGACCCCCAGCTTTCGTAAATTAATTTTAAAAATTCATCAACTTTAAATGTGTTTTCGAAGCTGACGCAGAACTATTCACTTTT
This sequence comes from Micrasema longulum, assembly GCF_059751315.1. NCBI lineage: Eukaryota > Metazoa > Arthropoda > Insecta > Trichoptera > Brachycentridae > Micrasema > Micrasema longulum. Next base: position 227,816 of record NW_028279008.1, read on the forward strand.
ATAGGGTTTACTTGTCAGCAGATTTGTTTTTAATAAAAAAGGAGACGTACATTTTTAAATAAAATAAATACAAAAAAAAACTTTTAATGAGAGGGATAAGCCTGACGCTTTGATAGTAAAACATTAATGTTTAGCTACAATAATCAGGTGTAAACGTAATTCTCCTAGGTGAGTGATTTCCAATCTATTTTTTTTGTCAAGTAACTACGTCAAAACCTCTTTTCACGAGGTATTATGATGTAAAAGCTATCAAAAACATTCTCGCGATAGTTATATAATGCAGGATATGTAACGCGAATGTCTCTCTAAAGCTATAATAATTGCTTATATCCATTTCTAAACTGCACCTTAAGTTCTTTTTTGGTCATTTGGATCAGTTCTTATTGTAATAAAACATCCGTTTCTTACTTGCCACTATATGGATTGATAATCTACTGTGGTATTCCCATGGTCAATACATCTTCAAACCTAGTTTGAAGTTTATCTAAAGGAAATTAACACGTTGTAACGTAAACTAAAACGTCAACATCCTGGCAGTTTGTCTGCGCTAAATTGGAAAACTGGTAAAATTCGCACCGTCCAATATTTTGCTTCTTGTTTCTTACTTGCCACTATATGGATTGATAATCTACTGTGGTATTCCCGTGGTCAATACATCTTCAAACCTAGTTTTAAGTCTGTCTAAAGGACATTAACACGTTGAACGTGTGCTAAAATGTCATCATCCTGGCAGTTTGTCTGCGCTAAATTAGGAAACTGGTAAAATTCGCACCGTCCAATATTTTGCTTAATAAGTTTCAATCTGGCAAGAAATGCAAAATGACGGACTTTGTTGTTATCAAATTTAGACTATTATCTTATAATAATTAATTTGTTAAATAAGCGTTGTCTAGTTTCCATTTGAGTATTTTTCATTAAAAAATGGGATCTTTAGTATCAAAAAACTCTAAAACAGTCTAAAAAAGTGGAAAAAATCTTGTCTAAGCCTTTTGACAGCAAACATGCTTCACTGTGAAGGAGTAATTGATGAAAGTTTGTGTTATTTTATTAACACGACTGCACAAATAACCTAGTATTCAACGCCTTGTTCCGAATTTCGTTTACTGCGTTTATGAAGATTTGAAGAGATTAATGCAATCTGCCACTGAATGTTTTTGAAACGTGTTTAACTCAAATTGACGATAAATGACGCAATGAATTGCGAACACTCCGAGTACATTTTATTTTAAATGACTTATAAAACCATGATAGCGCCCAAACAATGTATCCATCTGCTGCTCCTGATATTATATTTCATAAAGGGATCCCCTTTTCCATATAAAAATCTCTCAAAACATTAAATATAAATTTTGAGGAAGCTTGATGGCGAAATATCAGTTGCTCTGTGATCTCTGACGATTAAACAACGCGTTTCTTTTCAGTCTTCACCCTGAATAATCCTTGCTGTCCCGTCTTTTGCCCCTACCATTTATGCCGGGAAGCCAGACTCCGGTAGATAACCTGGTGAAAAATCAGCGCAACACATATTAATGCGTGCGTTACTGTGGAAGCGTTTATATTCAACTCGTTTCTACTGGAATCATATGTGTGATGTAAAATTTTGGTGATAGCCTGCCTAAATGAGATTCACTCTCGTGGACCCCCATTTACATCTCATTGACCCCTAATTGCTTTTTTCACTACCACGGACCCAATGCAAGGCCTCAATTATGACCGCTATCTTCATATGTATTGATCGAGACAGGATACTTAACTTCTGTACTATCTGTATCTATCTTGGTATATTCTACCTACTTGTCATCTTGACATCATATGATCGAAACCAACCAATGAATGAACCCAACAATTTAGTCCGCGTTCTTCATTTCATGAAAATTTAAAATAGTTCTGATTTATATTTTAAATAGGCTTATGTAATAAAATGTGCCCACTTCAAAGCGATTATAAACTCCAACAAATCCCAATTCAAGCCAAACATGCTCACTTGAACAAGATTTTTATATGATTTTTGACAATTACTAAGACGGCACGCTTAACAATCGTCTGTATTGATTAACCGATTGATTACACAGCCGGGTCCTTTAACTTCTCGATACGTACACTTAGAAAAATAGTAAAACAGATGGAAAAAGTATGATAACTTATTATTTTTTTATAGTGGCAACATTTTTCACGCCTAGATACTCTAATATAGTAATATGGAAAAATCTAGCCACATTATTGTTTGCATCTAGGTGTTCCTTTTCAAAACTGACATTAATATCATAATTTAATTCGACTTTAAAATCGACTTACTTTTCGCTCATATATTTAATAGGCCTTTAAGAAAAAAAGTACCAACGTCAGAAAAATCAAAAGTTTTAATAAATAATTTCTAAGTGGATTTTTTATTGTCTTTTTTGTGTAGATATGTGTATCGAGGGGTCCTAGATCCGTCGGTACAAACCGATGTATCTACATCAATACTTGATGGTAAGGGGATCGGTAGTGTATCTTTGTAATCGTTGGACAAAAGTAAATATGTTAATACGTCTGTGAATAAATAAACATCGTTATATGCTCAAAGCAATAATTTTCCAAAGAAGCCCTTAAGCTCTATTGCATAGAACAAAATCATTCTAAATTTCTGGTTTGGTTTTAGTTTGGTTTTTAGTTTAACAACAAACGTGTAATGGATGTTTCCGGTTTGTAAATAATATGTTTCCTAAAGAAATATGAAAATAAATAATTATTCGTCATTGCACAAAATTAACGGTATTCTTTGTTTCATGTGTATTTATGGCCCTAAATTTTATGTATGTCGAATTATTAGAGTGTACGACACGGCACCGCGTTTGATTTTTAACGACGTCATCACATCCGGTTTAACAGCATCGTAAATGGCAAATATAAAATGAAAATATGTAATTTTTATTAAAGCGGGAATTTATTTGATTTTCAACTTGGAATCATAAATGTTCATTCGGGTGAAGTCGTCAACGGCGAAATTCACATAAAAGTCAAATAAATAAATATTTGATACAAAGGACCTCAAATCCGTTTTTTTATTTAACGTTTATATCTGAACATGGTGCGGACTTTCCGGTGAATGCAAAATTGATTAACAGTCGAATAAAACAAACTATACTCTGTATCATATCGCTCGTTTTTTTCCCAGAGAATTAAATGAAATATTAATATGTACTCTGTGTACGAATGCCAGGAACGATTTTTTCCCTTGTATTCCTGCACATTCTCCACTTCTTACACAAAAGTATTTTCTCCTCTCTATTGTAATATACGCCAATCTTAATAACTTCCTATTGGGTGGAATTCACTATTTGTTTACAAACATTTGCACGTAAGTACTCAGAATTCTCATACATAACTCTGATGGATTTAGGTTTGTTCGTACCTGATAACTATCTTCGACAAAGACAGCATCGATTGTTTTACCTACCACGATGCAGAACCAACCTGCCAATGGTTATGCCGGTTGGTAGAGCAATCTTGCTACTTAATCGCATCGCCTCGAATGTCAACATATTTCACGACAGTGGGCCTTCCCTTAGGAAAGCACTTTCTAACTTTTAATTTTTCTTTTTACATTTTGTTATATTATTTTAATAACATAACTATCTACTGTAATTTGTGAACTATTATTGTATTTTGTATGAATTGGGTCTTTTTTCTGTAATGTTCTAAATATCTGAATAAATAAATGAATTGAAAATATTGTTAATTAGCTGGTCCAAAACAAAGCATAAAAACCAAATGATATTTTCAGGCGTTGCCAACTTGGTAAAACCATTCACCTATTTCTTTTCAAATAATCATTTTTTTTCAAAGAAAAAATATTAATTATTTGATTTGGAGGATGTTTGTTTTGCAGTTCTCTTAACCCTTTAAATTTGAAATTATTTTTCGAGTACTTACATATTATATGCGTTTATATATCATTACATACAATGGTTTAGATGTTGTTTTTTTATTTAGCGAGTGGTTAAAACGTATTCCCAAAGACTGTTAAAGGGTTAAAACTTAAAATACAAATATAACACATATGTTACATTCAAATAACAATTTTCGTCTAGGTATGATTGTATTACGATATTTCACCATAATACTCTTTTGCAGCTTATCGTACACATGAAACTGCATTGATACATTAACCGGAGCCTATACTGACCAGTTTTGCTATGAGAAGGTAAGATGATCAGTCTTACACTTCAAATGCCAGTCCAGAAACTATGAAATGTTCTAGTGTAAATACATTTTATTAAATCAATGTTTATTGTCAACCATGTCAGAAATCGAACCCGAGACCTCTTGCGTGGTAGACAAACGCGCTGGCCACTTGAGCACGGATCAAAAGACCCAATTTTCGATTTCCACCCTACCGCAACACCTTTCTCATTTATTAAGACAGTTATTTAAGACTTAATGAAAATGCCCCTAAATTGAAATATTTGGATAAATCATGAGAAGGAAATACATACATATTTTTTTTTCTATTATGATTTACTTATAATTTTTAAAGTTATAATCAACTTTTTAAAAAAGAGACTAGATCTTGTGCTTTCAGAGTGTCATACACTGTTATATTTATTTAGTAATTTGAAATGATACAATTTCGAACATACAAGAAATTTAAAATTATAGGAAATAAAAAGATAACCAGAAAAGAATATTACAATAATATGAATTAAAATCGAATGCTGTTCAAAACTCGTTTACTTATCGTAGCTGCTCCAAATATAACTTACTTTGCCCCATTTAGATATTTTCAATACAATATTTTGTGACTCCAAAAATTTTTTTTTGGAACACTCTGAAACGAAACATTTGTCAGTGTGAAATAAGTTTATGTACCTTTAATTATGTTCATGTTATTATCTTATCAAAGTTTAAATCGGTCAACTATATTATAAAAATCCCTCTCCACTCTTGCACTCTATTTCCTCATCCCTTAACATTCTTGCTGTTTTTTTATTTTGTCTTATGATTTATATTATTTTTTCTCTTTGCTGTGTAACATGTTCTTTGATAATATTTGTGAAAAACTTTAACTGGATGTATGTACTATTTTTTATATTTATTTTTATGCAGTGTGTTGGGTAATATAAACTATTGTTTTAAATCTTAAATAAGTGTTATTATTTTGCCTTTTCACTAATGAAAGCGTTATAATAGTTTAAGCAGTGATAGATATTGAATAATATTACAGCAGCTGATAAGAGAGTACAACAAATTTAATTAATTTCTAGCTTGGGCCATTCGTCGTAAAGATAGGTTATTAATTTCAGTACTCGGATGTGCAGGAAACGACTTAAGCGGATAATATGCATTGATGTATAAGTACGTTGCAGTATGCATAAATCTGATCAGAGAAGAACGTTCGAATGTCACAGTGAGTCGCGGGAGAAGACTTGCAAATATTTCCTAGAGATGGTTTGAATTCCGGAAGCAAGGCTGTCCAACCGGGAAGGAGGGAAAATACGGCCTATTGAGATGCAAATTATCAGGGCTCTATTTGCTATCGCCGTTTGTGGCATCATCTGCCGCGGCGGGGAATGGACTGCACTCTATGAATCGGGAATGAGAGCGCGCCACTTCACTCAAGGAGTTCCCAGGAATTTTATTTACCTCTTTAAGTTGACCGACTGAGGTTATTCCATCAGTATAAAGTAGTCTCGCTTCTATAGAATTATCAATCGGCGCCCCTACTAGTTTACCGACGCCATTTCTTACGAAGTAAAGGCGAAACATGAAATATCTTACCCGCATACTGCAGGTAGTAGAAAGGGTGGTTGATTTGGTAGTTGGACATTCTAAATATAATTGTCAAAAATAAATAAATATAATGCGTTCATTTTAAGAAAAAAACACAAACAAAAGTGTATATTTTATGGTGGAGATAAATACTTGCGCTTACTTATTTTCGGCCGTGAGATTAAGTGTCCAACTATAGCACCCAGTAGAGAAGAAAAAAAAAAATTCTAAAAAACAAGACAGTCAGCATAATACAAGTCTCTCTAATAAGCGGGTAAATATTTTTATGAAAAAAATGCACCCAGATCATGACTCTACAATAAAGTAACGAATACGATAGACAGTGTTTTGAAAAACAACGAAAAAAAAAGCATAAAAAAGCAAACAAAATAGCATCACGCCGTTTCCCCGTAGGGGTAGGAAGATAGGATTGAAAGCCACATCACTCTAGCTGTTTTACACCTTTTTTAAGCATTAAGGCTTGCTCTGATGGTAAAAAGTATCGTAAGTAAATAAATTATTTTGTAAAAAAATAAGAATTGGGTTGCAGTAAAAAAAAAACAACAGAAATAAAAGCAAACATGGAGACTCCCCGTTAAGTATATTATGGTTTGTAGACGTAAATATTAAAGTTTCTGAATTATATTTTTTCTTCTGGAATAGTTTATCCGCCATAGAGTAAAAGCATACCAAGTCTGGGTTATAAAGCTAGGCAACCCACGTTTTAAGATGACAGAAAATAACAAAGCTTTTTTAGTCGCAAAATTCGGCACAAAGGATACCGCACGAGATTTTAAGTGCTTCACTGAAGAACAAACTGGATGGCTTATGAGAATATTTTTTACAGTCATAAAGAGTACAAACAGTACATAGTCACCGTAATGGCGGGTTCATTAAAATGTTCAAAAGGACCTCCGATAGCGGGATACGAGAAACATTATTCGAGAAAACGGACAAAAAAACTAATTAGACTAAAATCTACATTTTCAATTCACGAAAATAAGATACATAATGGCAGATTTTAATACAAAAAGTAAATCGACGGGGGATCGAGACTCATTGATAACTATATTTATGCAAAGCAGCAGCTTGTGAGGACGTGATCAGAAGAATTCCTGCTATAGACTTGACTCGTGTTTTATGGATTGTACGTAGAATTTCATCACGTATTGTTAACAAGTTTACAAACTTTCCTAATATTCTAGTTAATGAGATTTTCTACTTACCCGTGACAGTAAAAATATCACACACGTGTAAAAGTAGACAAAATTAATTAAAATAATTTCATCCCATAAAAAATGTTGTTATACGCGCAAGGAGTTCACAAAGTAATATTTTTTACACCGAGATAGAAATAACATATCACTGCTCGCACAGTTTGTTATCTAGCACCGTTTCTGTGATATTTTTACCTTTGACGTAACAATATAGTAAAGATACATGGCATAATCCTCATTAATGTAATGTTCGGCGCTAACCAATTCACTTCCGATCAAATTTCCGATGAAAAGTTTATACGTGGCTGATTATTTAGCATAACTGACATAAACCTAACCAAGTTGCCATTAAAGTTTTTACATTTCTAAAAGAAAACGATAAACTTATCTATGATAGGATTATTTCGGAAGTAAACAAAGCACGTCGTTCATATTCATATCATATACCAACAAAGTAATATAAAAAACTCGTAAAACTTGATTCTTTGCGTAAGCGCTTATCTTTCCCATACACGTCAAAACAAGTCAGTTTCTAACAAGATATTTAATAAATAAAACTAAATAAAATGATTAATGAACGATTAAAAGCTGAATGATACAAATTTTACCATTGACAGTTAAGGTATTTGCAAATAAGACCTGTATTAATTCTAGAGAGTTGATAAGAATCAACGTTGAAATTTATCAAGTTTGAAACGGTTAACTTCAAAGGAAGTAAAGAAAGCAGTTATGGAATTTCCCCCAAAAAGTACTTTTTTATATTCCTTCTGGTCCATTCAATGAAGCTAATTTGGAAATGTTATAAAGCAAAACTTTGGCGTAGTAGATTTGTGAAACGAGAGTTTTATCTCAAGTTGACGTAATGTTCTTTAGGTTGAAAGTACTAGCATTATATAAAAGGCTCACATTTGTACACAGCACATACATAGTTTAATATTACGTGACAACTTTTATATTTAGTTACTCTTTATGGTTTAATCTACCGGTCTAAGGAAGAAGGTAAAAAAATTCCATATTAAACATAATCTCAAACATTTAGAAAATAAAAATATATCTGTCCTAAAACGATCTCGTTCCCACTCAACACATGACTTTGGTCTTATGGAGTTAAGATTTACGTTTCAAAAAATGTTTAATAAGCTGTATGTAAATACAAATAATAAAATAATATAAATTATACATATTCGCCACAAACACTATATGTCTATTTCAACATAAAAATTAAAGGAGTAATTTTCTTTCCGTTAACCAAACCTTTTAATTAGTTAGGCTTTAGAGCCATTCCGTAAATAATAAAATATCGTGTATTAATATAGACGATACCTGAATCTGTAACCAAACTGCATAGTATCCATCAAATAGGATTTTGATAGATCGAAAATTAAGGAACCTCCGATGAATTTCAATGAAATTTAATATCGTAGTCGATATTATGCACATAGAACCACGGTGTGGAATATTTCACGGGTTCGGAAGGTCAAATCAAAACTTGTATCAAAATACTCGTACACAAAGAGCGAAGTATTAATTAGTTTATTCATTAGAAAAATGGCACTCCGATGCAAAGGAAAAATGTAATTATGAATAATCATTGTTCATTATTTGATTATGTGTTTGCGCATGATTACACGTGCTAATTTATGAATCCTCTCACATGTTTTATGCATTAGGCGTATTTAGTATTTTTAGGTGTTTCAGGCGAACAGCGTAAATAAAGCAGAAAATATTAAGTTTGTAATTCGTGTGAAAACATATGCTATTAGGAAAATGTGGAAAATCTCTTTCGAGTTTTTGATCGTGGAAAAATTATGCAAAGTACACTAGTCAGGCATGCTACATAATATATCGCTACAAAAATATGCAAATTAACAATGTTTATACAAGTTTAACACGCTTCTATGTCAACTCGTAACATAAAGATTTATGAAATTATTATTTGAAGAACTAACTTTCAGATTTTCCACGTTAAATTATTTTCTGCGATTCTGTAGTCTGGATTTAAAACACTGAACACATGTTCAGAGATGCATTTAAGGTATTTTACTTAATTACTATTCTAACTTATTTAGTAAGATTCAAATACTTGGTTGTAGTTTATTTTCAAGCCTAAACAAAGGAAGGGTCGTGTTCTAAAACCGATCGAGATAATTTTTTTAAATTTTTTTTTTTTATCATATTGAAAACATATTATACATAATTTTATACAATATTCCCAAGGAGTTTTTTAAAAAAAAACTCATTTAGGGACATACAGATAATAATTTTTTTAGAGACGTTTTTAAATTTTAAACTATAATATTATTTAACAAAAGCAGAAAAATTAAAATTATGATATACTACAAATTAAAAAGGGTATGAAAAATACTTGAAAATAACAGAATAAACAGAATACTAGGCATGGAAATAAATTCAAAATAATGTTTACATTATGCAATCTGGGAAAGAAAATTGAAAAAGTTTAAAAATTACATGGATGTATATATACATACTGAACTAGTACAAAATAAAATCATTTTTTTTAATTAACAAAATGTGCGCACACCCAATACAGGTTATTTTTTTTTATCAAAAACGTTGAAAAAATTGAAATTATGTATACAAGCCAAAAAAAGTATATAAAAAGAAAAAAACACAAATAACATTTAAATAGTATTAAAAATTACATATACAAGCAAAAACGGTGAAATATTAAAAGGTATATGTTCAAGTGTTTAAATTTATATTAAATTTGTTTAAGTGATTTAACGTAAATTAAATGCGAAATTATATTAAGTTGTTTAACTAATTATAGCTATTTTTTGTTCACATTGTAATGTCTCAGAAATAAGTACCGGCAACTGTCAAGAAAAAAGAGTAATAGACAACAAACACGACAGGTTGGCAACCCAGAGGATCAGAGATGTAGGCAAACATATAAAAACACTGACGCAATGATTGCTATCTTTTCTCTATCTCTGCAGCTCGCCACCTACTACCGAGATCCAAGATCTTTGTCTTTCGAAATTATTTTCAACCGCGTAGTAAAAATACATAAATTCTAAATTCAGTGCTCATTTGTATGGGTAATATATTCAATAATGAATCTCGTTCATTTTTATTCTATTTTATTTTAGCATTAATACATAGTTTTCAAACCTCATGCAAGTAGCGACATTCATTTTATTAAAATGTTTAAAACAACATTTTGAAGAGCAAAGTAGGGCCACGAGTGAAATGTTGGATGTAGGACTTCAATCGACTTTCTACACCACATTTTAGCCTGCAGTGCAGGACTAAAAACATCTACGCGTAGCGTATACACGCTGATAGTCCTACTTACAAAGCCAGTAGTTGAGTCGACAATTAGCCGATCGTTAATGACTGATCTTCACCACAATTAGTGACTCCAGCAACGGTCCCCTCACAACATGTTAATTTAAACAAATATAATGAAAACATAACTATAAAAATACGAAAAATGTTTATCGGGACCCTCAACTATGTAGTTCAATTTTTTAAAAATAAAGTCAAGTATGGGATTCTATATGCAACATTCCTACTACAATAAATCGAAAAATCTCTTTTTGATTATAAAAGTCGCGTACAATTTAATTAAGTGTTATGAACTTCAGAAAAAAAAGAAAAATTAACAAATAACCTAGAGCGTTGGAATTGACAATAATGGATAATAAAAATAACAAAGTTTTGAAACCGACGCGAACAAGTTTTGAAGAGGTCTACAAAGTAACCAAGAAACTCTTGTAAAAGAAAGTAACGAAACCAGAAGAAAGACTTTGGTAAAGACAAAGTAAGGTTCATCTACCCATGAGATTGCCGAGGAAACGGAGCCTACCATGACGTAAATTGAAAGGCATATCTAACATTGATTAAAAATACTAAATACGAAAATATTACAAGAAGTATTTTGTTAAGAAAAGATTATTGAAAAAAAATAAAGCCAAAAAAATTCGTGAAATGATTTTTATTAAAGGACAAAAAGGAATTTGTAATATAATTTTTATTTTGTAGAAAAAAAATATGGATCAAAAGATAAAATATAATTTTGTCCATTTTTGATTTAATACTGCTGCGGGATTTAATTGTACGAATGAAGAGATAAATTTTACTCGCGTACGTATGAGATTATATCGCGTGTGTAGATGTGTCGTTCACAGGAGTAGGTGTAGGCGGTAGATACTCGGGAGTCGGGAGTCGGGAGCAGCAAAGGCGCGAAAAGTATGAAGGCAAAGGTTTTAGTGTAGATGGCGCCGCTGTATTCCGGGACTGACGGCCAGAGGAGTAAGCGTCTTTTGACATGCTCAAATTAAAACGAAGTGCTCTACGAGAACGTAATTAAAAAAGAGAACAAAAAGATAAAAAACAAGGTTTAGCGGACGGTATTATGAGTTTACAGAGATCTACGCTGTGATTCACGGACCTGTTTATAGCTATTTATAAACATCGAATTAAAATCACAATCGGTGACAGTAACGCGGATGGAACTAAAAGGAGCAAAATAATGAGATAATAAAATACTTTTAATTGTATTTATCGTTAGTATAATTGAAGTAAGTCACGATAAAATACATTAAAAAACATGAGATAACATCTGAACGCAATTGCAGGGTAACTTGAAACGTATTAAAAAGGGAAAAAAGTTCGGTAAATTTTACACAGCCTTCATATTAATATCACAATTACATAGTGAAATATATTATAATCCAGGGCCGCGATTACTAACGCTCCCTTCGTCGGTAAATATTGAGTCAGTATAAAGTGAATATGTGAATATTTGTATGAATATTTAAAGTGTCTTCGTCGGTAACCTGTACGTGAACATGTTAAAAAAATGTATGCATATTGTAATTACTATACAGAAATCACAATTTTACTTTGTAGACAAATTGAAGACATGTTAACTTCTTTATTGTAATACGGGCCTTGAATCTTAATATTAGTAGTTAAACACGTCATTTTTATTGATAAAGAGAGCCAAAACAGTAAAATTAAAATTTTTCGATGTGACCGGTTAAAATTCTGAGAATAAATCGTATAGTTCAAAACATGAAAGACAGGATTTTTTTATATTGGCAGTTGAAATATATATTAGAAAAGATGCGAAAAGAGCAAAACCAGCGGTTATATTTTCAATCCATCAAAATCGTTCTATGAGTCGGACAAGTTTGTTGTAGTTTTCCCGCCCTCCCAGTGCACGGGGTGGTTAGTTCCGGTTGTGGAGCGGAAGTAGGACCGATCAGCGCAGATTTTGAAAGCGCAAAAACATCACAGACTTGGTACTGCGGTTGTTTTTAGGCAGGAACCGAGATTAACGAGTCACCCGTTGTTTACCGCAAATTAAGCACAAACGTGCTGGCAAGTTGGACTGGTACACTGAAATTTCGACGATTTTTCACGACCTCTGCCAGCGGGCGGTTATTCTGAACGTTTAGGACTAGTTTAAAAATGTTTGGACAGGTTATGATTAAATTTTCCGTAAAACAATCTTAGAGTTTAAATATTAATTGGCTAATTTAAGTTTTTGCATCACAATATGGGCGGTTTACAATTGGTTCTATATAAAATGGATATATAAATTTTAATTTTCATTGGAACATGGTGAACTATGTGACTAATAAATAAATTACTAACTTAACTTAGGAACTTAAATATTAAATGTGAGAAGTCAGGTTTTGAAAAAATACGGAAATTATCAACATTGAAACAGAATAAAATAAAAATCAATATCGGTAGTAAAAAAATTCTCATTAAAAAAAAAGTTTTAGAATATAACTAAATGTGACAAAACGAATTTACGGTAGTTGAATTATAAAACTGAATCAATTACAGAAACAACTGCAGTAAATTTTCACGAGCAAAAATAATAAATCGATCTTTATCCGTCGCAAAATCAAGTATTATATATCTTTCGTTTTGTGTACACAAAATATAGAGTTGCCTAAGTATTGCACGTTTTATTTTTATTCCAAGGCTATGGGCCAATTTTTAAAATTTATGTAAAGTCTATTATGTAAAGTGGATAAATATATATTGAAACGACACGATAAGAGCACGTTTAAGAAGGGTTGAGCGGTTTTCAGGTTGAGAAATTTTGTACAATGTAAGTAGGTATAAAAATATATTTATATGTCAAAGTTCATATGAAGACAGAGGTCATACATATGTGCAAATTCCTGGTTGAAAAACGATAGTAGTTTTAGCAAAGCATATTTTAAAATGAGTTGTTTTTTGTGTAGAAAACTGAATATTTAATTTCTGTGTAATATGAACATCATCGTGAACTGAAGCAAAAATGATAAAAGATGAAGCACAATACAGAACAAAATTACCATATTACGCCACACTGATTTTATCTAACAGTTACATATGTATGTTCGCTAACAAACGTAATTTGAATATTTTTATCTCGTCGGTAGCTAATAATACTTTTTGTATACTTTTAACTTGGGACAACATTTTCCGTAATACGGGCCATATGGGTGACAAATGGTAAGGACATTCGGGAGACCCCTGTAAAAGAATCAGAATAACGTACTGCGTGTCTTGCCTATATACTGCCTCATCTTGAACACTGATCATTTTATATTCTAAATAATATTACTCCCGAGAGCATTAAAAACATAACGCACGCTTTCGCATTATACGCTAGGACGCGCAGTAAGCAGAGTTTTGCGTATTTTAAAATAAAACTTCCATTTTACCACAGAACGCAAGCATAACCTCAAAATTAATTACGATATTTTTCTTTATATATAAAGATTATTTCTTTCAAATACACTGATATATTTGAGCGAAATTAATTACAAGTTTAATTTTGATATTTTTCTTCGAATATAAAGATTACTAAAATCTTTGAGCAAAGAACGCGAAATACGATTTACTGACAAGGAAAACGGAACAATTTAAGCACAGACAATACAAACATATAAATCAACTGTTTTATTATTTGTATCGGTAAATGAAAATATCTTGAATTCAAGTTTTCGAAAGTGTAAACTTTGAGTTGTTTGTTTTTGTTCGTTGAAAACAATTTAAATATATATTTAATGTAATACTTTAGGTAAAATAAATAACTAACAAGGTAATATTGTTAAAAAATAACAAACTACATGTACGGATCTTCGAGAAAATATTTTTTTTATTGAATATGTAGTCAATAGATATTTTAATTATGCCAAATTGACGGTTAAGATGATTGAAGCGTCGTGAAAAATTAAATACTATTTCAAAGAGAGAATCAAAGTTTTATGAAAAAAGTTTAAAAGGAGCAATAATATTGTATATTAAAACCGGATCCGAAAAGAATCAATAATACTTGGATATTCTAAATCTATAGTCCACACGAAAAAAAATTCTTCTAAAAGTAATCTTTCCTTTTTAAACATAAATTTTTAGTACGTTTGTAGTTATGAATCATGAAAAGCTATTAGATTTAGTAAAATCAGAAAAAGGCCACTTTTTAATCAGACTGTCAAAATGTTTATTCCAGACCATTTGTTACTGATTGTCTCGACCGTAGACGAAACGAGAGTTCCTATTTCTTCGCCCTGATTAGGGCAGAGCGATAAAAAAGGTTCTCCGCTAAACATCGACCGAAAAATAAACATTTAAAGCTAGTAGCAAAAAATAAATCGTGTTTATGAATAATGTAACAGAAAAATCCCCGGAAATATGAATTAAGAGTATGTCAAAATAATTCCAGCTTCAATATAAACGAGTACCTAATATTAAAATGAGATCCCCTTTGAAAGGAATTACCAGATTTCTGTTTTATACTTCAAGGAGAGTTACAGCAAATACAGATTTGGTTTTGATTCCATGGAATTGTGAAAGGTCAAACGAAAATAAGGGGAAAATGTCCATTATAATATAAAATGTAGAATTCATTTTAATCAGATTCAGTTGCGTACAGCTTTAGCTTTATTAATTTCTAAAGACGAATTAGTGTAGTAATTTATGAACAATATAATGTGACCAAAAGAAAAACATACAATGTTATACAAATCGTACAAATTTAAATGTACGAATAATTAACGATATGGAAGACCACCAGTGATATAACGCGTGCCTTAAGCTCAGTGGTTTCGGATTTATTTTCGGGACGGAAAAAAAAATTACGGCATTTACACAGGCACGAGCAAAATATAACTGGACCGGTAAATCTTTATAACTCTCCGCAGCATACAAGTTACAAGAATCAAAAGAAAAAAAGCAAAACATGAAATAAAACATATTACAACAGAGATGAAGTACATTCTAGGCATCTACAGGGCTTATGACCTGTCATTGGCTGGTTGAAGTGGCCACTTTGCACACTGTGTAACATTCACTATTCTGCCCATATTTGAACTTATATATTCCTTTAATTTTTTCATCTGTTGATGTTTGTGAAGTTAAACAGCTAACACCTTTATTTATGCGGGTGAGATTCATCTCATTGAATTATTTCACCTACATACTAGGCAACGCCTGAATTATATTTTTTCAATTTGTATACTTCTTCGTGGACCAGGTGGATTAATCAACAATTTAAATCCAGTCCATGTTTATAAACATGTTTATAAACATCACAGACAAACTTAAAATATTGTTGATAAATCCACCTAGTCCATGAAGATGAATAGAAATTGAAAAAAAATACAATTTCAGGCATTGCCTAGTATGCAGGTGAAATAATTCAATGAGATGAATCTCGCCCGCATAAATAAAGGTTTCAGTTGTTTAACTTCACAAACATCAATAGATGAAAAAAATGAAGGAATATAGATGTTCAGATATGGGCAGAATGGTGAATGACAGGTCATAAGCAATGTAGATGCCTACACTTTTGTATTCATCATCATCATCATTCCCTTTCCGCACCGTATGGTGCATAATGTTAAATATTTCTAGTCTACAACACGTAGAACTAATATTGATTCCATATATATGTTCGGCATACTAAATGGTATAATCGATGTTCTATCATTACTAGGACAAGTAAAATTCAATATTCCTTCTCGTAGGTTGAAAAACAATGAAGTACTGTTCATCGATTAGCATAGAACAAACTACGGCCTTAATTCTCCAATGACCTGTCTGTCGTATTGTTAACTCAAGACAAGATCTGGAGTTTTTTGGTTTAAGTTTACAACGATTTAAACGAACACTAAATAAATAGTCCAGATTTTGTCTTGATGTCCCTTATATTTGTCAATGCTTCTTTCCTCTTTTTTTAAAAATGTTTTAAACTATTCTATTATTGTAATATTAAAACCCTATAAATTGTATACATGGACAATGTCCGTTAATAAATAAATAAATAGGGCACTGCATTGGTACACCAATCGCAGCGTATCTTGGTCATTTTTGTTACGTGAAGGAAATCAGTTTAACGCTTCAGATGCCAGTCCAGGAACTATGAAATATTCTGGTGTGAAAACACCCTTTTAAATAAATATTTCATACCAAGCATGTCGGGAATCGAACCCGAGACCTCTCGCATGGTAGGCAAACGCGCTGACCATTACACAGCGAGGCTGACGATATATATATACACCGTAGATATTTAAAAAAACAGTGTAAAATAAATAATTTAAAGACGAATGAAATACGAATAGGTATATAAAAATAATAAAACTGCAAAAACAGATTGAATGTAAAATGTTCCTTTGATAGCTTACATGGCTGGCAAATGCAAAGTTCATTTGTTTATTCTCGTTTCCAATCCAGGGGCAATGTTTATATGTTTGGAAGAACGTTCTGTATGGAGTTCTCCAGGAGGAAACAATTCACGTTCACACCATGACACAGTTTGGATGTTTGCTCTGGATAATGGCGGCCATCAGTGCTCCCCGAGCTGCTGCGCTCCTGGGAACGTGACTGGACAAACTAATATGTAGCATACACTCCTGATTGCTCCTGTTTCGTGTACTTATCGGGATACATCTACTTTGAATACTTATCGATACACGTCACTAGCCGATGTCTGGAATCCACAATGATCAGATTTTAAAAATATTTCCCACTTCCTGTATACTCGTTCGCACGAAAAATTCAAATCGGTCAAAATAAAGCAACACATAAACGCGTCTGTCTATACCCACATAAAAAAGACAAAAATAATCTAAACTTTATCAAATAAATATGTTCATTTGATTTATTATTATAATTAATTTAATCAAACCAACACAGTTATATAAAATTAAACGACTCGAACAAAGACAACAATTACTCTAAAAACCTTATTAAAAAACATTTAACAAGTTTGCAGTTTAATTTTATTTTTTTATTTTTTTTTAATTTTATTTATTTAAAGAAAACAGCCATTACAACAAAAAATACAGTATATACAAATAAACCAAAATTTTAGGCCAATTATAGTTTTCTATATAAAAACTAAATAGAATGTAAAAAATTAAAAAAAAAGCGTACCTGTATTAAGCCACTCCGTATCATATCACTTGCAAAAAATAAAAAAATTAATAATAACTAAAAGTACAAAATTTAATTTATTATTATAATTTTTAAATAATTAAAAAAAAAAAAAACATTTTACGGATCCCCACGGAGTAGCTTCAGATCAGCTTTTCCTCTTAGATATAAATACAAATGTACAAGTATATAACAAATTACAAATGTTAAATAGATAGTACTGATTAAGTTAAATGATTATTATCTGCAATTATAGCCTTGGCATTTTTCTTATAGTTAATTAAAGTTAGAAAATATATATCAATTTCAAAAAAATGTTTGTTATAACTATTTAAGATTCTGAGAAAAGGTGCATTGTTGTTGTTATTTGTGCTTGATCTTCCAACATGAAACAATTGCTGCAGCCGAGTTGTGCGCTGAGGGATACGAATTTAAATTTTCTCAAGAAGTTGGGGACAATCTAATTTGTTATTTACTATTTTGTAAAGGAAGACGGTATCAGATATAGTTCTTCTGGATTGTAAGGTTTCAATATTGTGATATAGTACAGCTTCTTCATAGTTATTAAAATGTTCATTTTGTCGATAGTTTAGATGCATCATAATTTTTTTTTAAATCCTTTCAATTCTTAAAATGTATTTGGAGTATTGAGGAGACCAGACTGTAGAGCAATATTCAAGAATACTGCGGACATGTGCAAAATATAATATTTTTAGTGTTTGTGGATAGTTAAATGGTTTACATACTCTTATTATAAAGCCTAATGTTTTGTAAGCTTAATTAATTAATTCGCGAGTAATATTGTTACGATAGAAAAAAGAATTCTCGGAAAAAATCATATCTGTTGTTATATACATATACACAGGTTATAAACAATTAACAAATATAAAAATACAATTTAAAACGAAAAAAAATGTAGGTCATAGAATTCAATGAAGATATATAAGAAAAATAATTGAAAATAATAGAAACTTAATTATTATTTTTAAAAATTAAGAATAATTGGTTCTTCAAGTTTGATAAAGTTATAGCAAAAACACATATTTTTTGGTTGTTAGAGTGGAGTTGTTAGAGTAGAGTCGGAATGAATTCTCGGAAACAGAGAATTAATGTGCGAATTTGATCTAGATATATTAATATATCTAAAATAAATATGATGCCTTATTGGCCTATTAGACACATTGAAAAAATAGATACATTTGAGCAAATCAGGAACACTAAAAAAATTATTACTCAAGTAAGAGTATCTAAAGAGGTCACATTTAGGTAAAAATAAACAATGAAATTAAAATATCCATTGTTTATTTTGTGAAAAAAATAGAATAAAAACGAATAAATAGAAAATTAAAAAATAACATTAACAAAGGCAGATCGTCATTTTTTTTTCACCAAGTTTTAACAAGTTTGAATAGCGACTAGTCGTAAATTTTGTTACATACATTAAAAATATCCACGGGTTACGAAAATATTTGAGGTACGGTAGGTACCTACTTTAAATTGTCATGTCGGTATTTATTAGTTTATCTGGTCTTTAAACTCATTTTGGAGGAGCAACATGTCCTTGTTAGTGTTGACAGGAAATACTAAGAGTAAGCGGTTGTGAAATTTTTTCGTTTTATAACGGACAATAATAGGTAATTGTGTATAAAGCTATAGGTACGTTGAGCAAGTATTACGTTTCGACGTAAAGCCATAAAGTTAGACGCAGAACCTGTATAAGGCGGAATAACGTACGATGCGAAAGAAAAATGAATGGAAAATAGGAATGAAAAGGTAAAGACGGACATAGCTGTTGGAAAGAAGAAAAGATATGGTCTAGATGGGAGTGAAAGAAAATTCTTTATTATCCACGGGACAATTCAATACTAGGTATTAAAGATCGAATTATTAGATTCCCAGAATAGCAGAAGGAAGATCCTTTAAACTTTTGATTTTACATTACTTTCTAGCCACGGAAGAGAAAGCATATATACGTGTCTATCTTGAAGTATTTGTTGGATTTGGTCATGCCATGTCTTTCTCGGTCTTCCTCTATTTCTGCATCCATCAACATTTGCATCGGAAATATTTTTAGTCGTTTTTTCGCTGTCCACTCGCTCTATATGTCCAAACCAACGCATAGCTCTTTTTGTGATTTTGTCGATAATGCTTATCTCAGTCTTGCATAATGTACGGATCTCAACATTTGTACATCTATCGTACATAGTTTTACCACACATTCGCCTAAGAGATCGCATTTCGACAGTATTTAGCCTACTTTCATCCCTGTTTTTCCATACTTCGCTCTGATACATCAAGGTCGAGACCAGGACTCCATTATGAGCTGTTAATTTTGCCTCTTGTGACAAACATTTATTTGCCAAGGTTGATTTAATGGCACTGTTCACTCTGTTCCCGGCACTCACCCTCCTTTCAATATCTTTCTCAGTCATTCCATTCCTAGTAAACATACTTCCCAGGTATACAAACTCCTCTACCTGTTTTAGTATAACCCCATTCCCAGTGATTTCATATTTAGTCATACTTTCATTTCTTTCAAAAACCATCACATTCGATTTATCAACATTCATTAGCAAATCGCTTCCCTCGCATACATCGTAGATCTTTGTTATCAAGAATTGCAGTTCCTCTCTGTTGTTAGCAAGAAGCACGGCAAGAATGAAGTACATAATTACAAATAAAAAAATAAATGAAATTTAGTAGGATCCTCAAATTTGAAAGGATCTATTCCAAAATAATTCATTCACAAATTATTATTGATGAATAATGTATGAAAGTGCGTTCAAATGTATACGTCAATGAGTTAGTGCCTGTCGGTGAACCAAGTAAGTAAACATTTTTTTCTTGTGTAAGCACGCACATTAGACTGATTGATATAAACACATTTTTATATTGACACAAATAAGTAAAGTTGATTAAATATGGACTATACAAACGTTAAAACCATAATACGGTAGGAGTTGTAGCTAACACTGGTTTTATATTATTAAAGTCATTTTGGTATGAATTAGGCTGGGCTTTCTTTGTCAACGGTGAGACTCTCTTTAACTAGAGACATATTATATTTGTTATCAGAAAGAAAAAAAAACACACAAATGTCGCAGGAAGACACGCGCTTTTTTGATGACGTAATATAATGTTTCTCGGTGTTTACTGAATGAGAAGATAAAGTTTCTCCAAAATATCAGACAATTGCCACACGAAGTTATTAAGCCAGAAGACAAAAATAAAGTAAGACGCATGAATATATTTCCACATTGTAAATTTTCTTATTCTTTTGTCGATAAATTTAATACCCTTAAATTAATAATTAAAATAAACACGTAAAACATAAAATAACTATTTTGCAAAAAAAATATCGATTCGCGAACTTATTAATAAAAGATTTTGATTATGTTTGAGTATTAATAGAAAGCATCCATACAAATATTCTCATACAAATAGTTGTTGTTTTTAAATATATCAACACGCACCAACAATATGTATTGTAGAATATATAATTTAAACATACTTACGTGACAATTTTAAAACGCGTTAAATAATATAAATATTTATTTTTATTTTTATTTTTATTAAGGAAAAACAACAGTTTTTATATAAGAATACAAAATATAAAAAAATAGTACACACATCCAGTTAAAGTTTTTCACAAATATAATTAGAGAACATGTTACACAGTAAAGAGAAAAATAATATATTACATAAGACATGAGAAAAAAAAAGCTCATAAGAAGGTTAAGGGATGAGGAAATAGATTGGAGGAGTGGAGGAGAGGGATTTTCATAATATAGTCGACCAATTCAAAAATTTGATATTATAATAAAATAAACATAATTAAAGGAACATAAACTTATTACACACTGACAAATGTTTTATTTTACAGTGTTTCAAAAAGTTTTTTTTTGAAGTCACAAAATTTTGTATTAAAAATATCTAAATGGGGACAAAGTAAATTAAATTTGGAGCAGCTATGTAAAGTAATAAATAATAAGTAAGTAATAATAATAAAAGTAATAATAATAAGTAAGCTAAATATGAAGTAATAATGAAAAATGCAGATCTGGACCAAGCCAAGGCTGATACTTAATGTAAAATTGTTCTCTTACATGCATTCTGAATTTCGAGAAGAATGAACGCGGACGTTTTAATCACTCAAACATATTTAAAATTAAACACTTTGTATATAAGGACCACACACGAGTTAAGTATTATAACACAACTAGTTTCAGGTATTCTGATTATCCATCATCAAGTGTAACTATAAACAGGTGTAGTTAATAGGTAAACGGTGTAACTGTTAATTACACCTGTAACCGGCAACGGTTACTGTTAACAGTCTTCTACTAGGCAACGCCTTAAAACCAATTTCCAATTTTTATACTTCTTACAAATGAAAAGTCATAAGCCGTGTAAATAACAAGACTTCCATGTTTCCTTCTAAGATTTTTTTCCCTCTCTGTTTCAACAAATTTAGATCTAAATAACTCCCCAGGGAGGAAATCCTGCCAGTCTGCATACATATACAATAATATTCAGATTATTTATTTATTTGTTTAATTTAACAATACGCCCAAGGGGCATTTACAAAAAATAAACAGATAAGTACAAACATAGTAAGTAATAATTTAAAAGATAAACAACGCTCTTTTGTATACATGTAGAAACAATAAAAAGCATACTGCCATGCAAAATAAAAAGTGAAACTTTACATAGTAAAAAAAGAAAAGAAAAATATATATATAAGAAAAGTAATTGAATTAAAAAGCAAATTGTAAATAAATTGAAAAGAATTTAAACAAAAAAAAAATATATTTACATATACTTATACGTTTAAAAAAAATGGTATTAACAAATTTATTATTTTCTTTTTTAATATTAATTTCACAGAATGTTTGAATGTTTTTCTTTTCTTTTTTAATATTAAGTTCACAGATTGTTTGAATGTTTTTATTTTCTTCTTTTATATTAAGTTCACAGATTGTTTAATGTTTTCTTTCCTTTTTTAATATTAAGTTCATGGATTGTTAAAATTTGTTAAAATTTTTATTGTTTAAATGTATTTATTTATTTATTTATTTATTTATTTATTTATTTACGGACAAAGTCCATTATAAACATTACAATTAAAAGAAATTTTTACAAAGGAATAAAAAAATATAAGGAACAGAAATAAGCAGCAAAGACAGATGATAGATTTTTTAGATTAAGTAAAAAGCATAGGCTAACTATACAGATTCTTTAGCTGATTTGTAAAGAAAGACATCCTTACACCATAATAATCAAGATCTTGATGATCGTTCACCCGCCTGATTGAACTGTATCTATGTATTGTTACAAGAAATGTACTATTTTTTTTATGTACCGTCCCAAATGAGTTTTCTCGTACAACTCCTGGGAATATAATATCATGATATTCATGTCTTATATGTTTTATTAATAAATAAAAAAAAAAAATAAAAAAAAAATTATTGTTAAAAACAAATAATTAAAATTAGTTAACAGTAAGTATATATAAGATAATAACATAATATCTGGTACACAAACATATTTGATACATAAATTTCAGAAAAAGATAAAAATACACATCAAAAATAAAAAAAAAATTGTATGAAAAAGAAAGTTTTATTACGACATTAATAATTAGGATTATACCTATCTATCACACAAAAGCGAACCTGACGTATTTTGATACTGCAATAACTGTGTGTATTTGTCTACCATGCAAAAGGTCTCGGGTTCGATTCCCGACATGGTTGTTATGAAATATTATTTGAAATAGTGTTTTTACACTAGAATATTTCATAGTCCCTGGACTGGCACCTGTAGCGTAAGACTGATCATCTTACCTTCATGTAACAAAAATGATCAAGATACGCTGCGATTGGTATACCAATGCAGTGCCCTATGCACCATTAGGTACGGAAAGTGAATGATGGGGGATAAAGGATGTATCATTAACTACGATGTTTCCTTTTTTTCACAATGTGATTAATACATATAACAACGAATATACTAAGTAGTTCTGTGCAGCTATAATCGTTTAAAATTTACGTTTAAGAATGCAGTTTTCTATTTATTTTTCAAATATGTACACAAAGTTTGTCTGTGAATAAGATGGGGTGCATCCAGTTAGCAGTAGTTACTTCTGAACTTCATTCCAAAGAGAAACACACAAAAGAATGTAATTATCGACCGGAGTATTTCCGCGCAACAAACCAAATGTAAACATTTAGAGATCGAGTTCTATAGCCACTCCTCTTCAGTCGAGGGCAAAACAAATAATGGAACACACTGAAAAGTCTCGTTACACGTTTTCAAATATGAAAATAATGAACTCATTCGAATTGTGCATGTGAAAATGTTTTGAGTATCGGCAAAAGGGCAAAGAATATCGTTTCTCTCCAAGGCCCCGATTACAATGGGAAGTTAACATTTATCTTCAATTTTATCTTCAAAGTAAAATAAGTTTTCTTTAAGAAAAGCAGAATAAGCATACATTTTTTCTTTTCAATAAGTTCAATCATAGATAACTGATGAAGATACTGATTAAGATACTATAAAATGCAGAATAGAAGCAGCCCGAACAGGATTTAACAAAATGAAAGATCTTCTATGTGACGATAATATAAACCTTAAGCTGAGACAACGAATGGTCAAATATGGCCTGTCTTGCTGTACGGTGTAGAGGCGTGGACTCTAAAAGTTATATTATAAACCGCCTTGAAGCATTTGAACTGTAGATCCACCGTAGAATGTTAAGAATATCTTGGACCGATATGATAACCAACAATGGAGTATTACGTAGAGCCAATACTAATAGAGAACTATTCACCACTGTTAAGCTCCGTAAGATTTCATATTTTGGCCATGTGTTGAGAGGTGATAAATATGCCATACTTCAGCTTGTCATGAAGGGGAAGATCGAGGGACGTAGAGGGGTCGGAAGAAAACAGCTTTCCTGGCTTCGAAACATCCGAGCATGGACCGGAATTAGAGCTTTGGAGGAGCTGTTTCGCACTGCTCACGATAGGGAAGCTTTCTCCCAAGTGATCGTCGGGGGGACCCGACATGACACGTGAAGAAGAAGAAGATGAAGCTACTTGAAATATTCATGCAAATATACACAAATATCCATTTTTCTTTATAGACAGTCGAAGATAACTCTGTTGACTTCCCATTGTAATCGGGGCCCAGGTAGCAGGAACGCTTCGTCAGGCGTTGGCGTCGCGTCGTTAAAAATAGCGAATAGCTTTGAAATATATTACTTATCCATTCAGTTTTCAAAACGAATAAAATCCGAATTGTTTATTGCCAAACAAACTCATAGTTTATTACAAAACATAAATTTAAAATAAAAACATTCATAATTAAATAGTCAAAATGATTTTGCTCAAAATTAAAAACGGTATGATTGTTTTTTTATAATTATAAAGCCACATGATATTTTATTTATTATTTGATGTTTTATAGCTAACAAAAAACTGGGGTATGTTTATATGTGTATTGTTAATTACATTATAATTTTTACGACTAAAATTTTTTTCTCTTTTCTTATAAAATTTGCTAAAACTTTTAGTGGAAAGATAATTACGCCAAATCAAATAAATTCATCATATTTTAATAAAAACAAACCTAGAAAAGATTTTATATTTTGACAAACTTTTAGAATATTGATAAAATAACTTATGTTGGAATATAAGTCACCGATCGTATCTATTTCCTTATTTTTTTTAATGTACCAACACATAAAATTGTATTTAGTTTTATAAATGAATTCATTTGATAAGTTTAATTTAGTAATTATTGATTTATATTTTATAGTTATAATTTAATTGACGATTAAAAAAGGTTCGGTTAATTCTATATAAAGAAAAAAAAATACTAACGGATGCCTGGACTTATATATTCTCTTCAGTAAAATTTTCTTTGTGTCTGTTGTAATATGTTAATAAGTTATTTTATCATCAGAAAAAAATTCCATCGAGAATTGTCAATAAATAATTTAAATCAAAACAAAACTTTAGAATATAAATATAACATTAGCAGCAACGTGTATTTCGGATAATATGTCGAATGTTCTCAGAATAATAAGAACAGAGACTTAGTTTCAACATAACAGTTTACATTCGAGGGCTTAATAAAATATTACGATGAAAGTTAACCGACACGTATAGTGTGTTGAACAAGTTGGAAAATTGTTTTTGGTTTGTTAAATCTTTTCATCCAATAACAGGCTTCGATGTTCCCTTGTTTCGATACACGAAGCAAACACCCACGTGGCGCTAAAATCGCTTTCAGCAGTAAATGCATGCCCAGCGTATTACCTTCCGTCAGTAATCGCAGGAAAACGGTTCAGTTTTGGCTTAGAGCCGAGTAACTTTGAATAATCCGGTCAAAGTTCGCAGAATGGAAGATCACGGAAAAAATAAATAAGGAGCAATAAATCATTTTCTCACAGTGAGCAAGTTTTAACAAAAGGTATCAAATGACGACGGCGAAAGTTTTTCTTTGGCACAATGGGAAAACCAATAAGAACTAAAACAATATTTTAAGGTAAACAAATATTAAAACTTGGCAACGAATGTATTATAATACAGAAATTGATATTTTCTGTGACAAGCTTTTGTAAAAATTATAATAATCCGGTGAGATTTTGATATCGATTTAATAACACTTTATTTTTTAAAGGGACATGATGTTTTTAAGAAAATTTAATTAATTTATATAAAGATTGTCTTAGCCTGATTCATACGTAAATATCGGATAAACTATTTTATTTATGGGAAGAAAATTAATAAACGGTTTCTACATCTTACAAATGTGCAATAACCGGTAAAATAGTGATTCACTTATAAAATAATAATTAAAGTTGTAGTTCTAAACTTAAGATACTGACATATCATGGTAGAATTGTCCAGCAGGGCCTCGATAGTTCGAACCGCAGCTGATCCGAAAGCCTCTATGATCTGAACGACCCTTCTACCTCGGGGAAGCTTCTGTAACCCTTGTTATTTGAATCAGATGACATTTCCGGCCAAGATGCGGAAGATTTCGACTCTGAACATGACTTATCATTAATCCTTTTTCGAAAAAGAGGCTTGTGCAAAGTAGGGATTACAATTTCTTAATAAACAATGCTGATATTGATTGTCTGTAGCCTTTAACTTATGTAGACATAGTAAGAAAAGCAAGAAATGAGCATGATAGCGAAAACAAAATAATTGAAGGCATCGGAACTCAAGGCGCTGCAAAGATTCTACATGCTCTAGCTGAGTTTGCCTCGAATACTTGCTTGGAATGGGCGGATAAAGTCGATATCTCGATTCAAGGGATAAAGCGTTTTTGTGTCGCCAAATAACTCTCGTCAAAGCACGATGCTGAAATTATTTTAGAAGGTTGGATTAAAAGCGTTGTACTCTAATAATTTAACATTTTGCATGGTTAAAATGTACTTTTAGTTACAAAAACTTTGTTTGTTCAGACTAAAAAAATTTTTTGGGTGTTCAGACTATCGATGCCCTGCAGTATTTTGATAATTTATGTAAATAAAGCACGCAATATTTTACGTTGGCAGTTATTAATATTAGTTACCAGTGAAGTTTATCGTAAATATTTGATTGGTAATGACAAAATTTAGTGTCGGTCTCAAAATGAAAATACGGACATATACACATTTACATAAATAATAATAATCATTATGATAAACCAGATAAAATATTACAATAAAGATTGTTTACACTTATCAAATGTAATTAAACCTAATTTGATAATATTTTTTTTGTCATTTGATTTAATATGCCATGAAAAGGGATTTGTTTTTGACTGGTGAGAAGTCTAAACTGTCTGGGAGGAATAGCGTCACCGAAGAAACTACATTTGCAAGTTTTGCTAATGATGCAGAAGTGGTGACTGCGCATCCTCATTTAAGTTTTCGATTGCTCAAGAAAGGAAGCCTGACACGTCATAAAGTTAGCAGTAATTTGCCACTCAGAAGTAATAGGGAGAACTTTGCAATCCCCTTTGGGGACTGATCTCACATTTGAAACTAAACTCTGGAAAAGAAGAAAAAAATAAAAAATCTTGCTTTTGACATTTATTTATTACAAATTAACACTGGAATTAAACGATTATTAATTATCACGATATTTCTATTTAACCCTTTCCTGCCTGGCGGAACTAAATCATGCTAAGTTTATAAGCCTATATCTAAATACTTGTAATAACTTCGTATAATTTTCTGTCTGGTGGAACATCTAGGTACACTTACACACCTAGCGGCAAAAATAAAAAGTATTTATTGAGCACATTTTCAAAATGGCGGCAGTTATAATACCGGTGACATTTTGAAACATTTGGATTTTTTGCAGATATTATATTAGGTAAGTGCTTCGAAGTTACGTTTATTTGTTGTTTACTGTGTTTATGTTACTGTAATGTTTATCAGTAAATTTTATAATTGTTTTTACATGTGATGGACAAGCGTCGAACCACCGCCAAAAGACTGATGTCCTAATTATGGCTCAAAAACGTAAGTCGTTACCCACGACCTCAGATCTGAACAGAAAACCTATTAAGAGAAGAAAGAAGAATAATATGTCTGTTACCAATGATGTTTGCCAAGGAAAAAGATGAATACATTGGCCTGTATTCGGTAAGAAAAATGGTCGATGTGAAATGTGTAGTTTGAAGAAAATAGAACCGAGGGCTTGCTCATCGTGTTCACATTGTTTAGTGTATTTATACTGCAACGATAAGAATAATTATATGAATAAATATCATAATATTGCTTAACGTTTATATTTGAATAAGTATTTACTGTCTGAAGGGACCCGAAAGTCTCATTGTTAAAAATCCAGAATAAAAAAATAGTAACAATATTTATAAAATACATTTCATCTTAACATATTACAACAGAGATGAAGAACATTTAAGAAATGGTAATATATAAGTCTAGGCATCTACAGGGCTTATGACCTGTCAATGACTGGTTTAAGTGGCTATTTTACACACTGTGTAACATTCACCATTCTGCCTATATTTGAACATCTATATTCCTTCAACTCTTTCATCTGTTGATGTTTGTGAAGTTCTATATTACCTTTTCTTAAATGTTCTTCATCTCTGTTGTAATATGTTAATATAAACAGCTCTCCAGGGAGTTGAATCCAGTCCTTGTCTACAAAAATTTGGACAAACTCAAAATATTGTTGACATTTCATCTTATTCAAAATCTAACCAAATCTTAATAACCAAAAAAACAACTAAAACAAAGTTGTTAAATACCTTGAGCAGAAAACGGTGTCATACTATGATTATCAGTGCAAATAAATAGATAAAATTAAAAAAAATACTTTTGCAAAAAACAGACAGATTAAATAAAATATTTAACTTTTATGAATTTTATCGTTTTTAACATGAAATATAATTTTGAAAATGGCGTACTAGATTCGATATCTTTTAGCCAAAAACAAATTAGTAAGATTAATAAACTGTGATAATTATTCATTATTAAGAGCGGATCATTTCCACAAAGATGACGTAATCATATTACACGACGAATGGATAAATGAAGAAACTGAGCTGGCCATTTGCTGACCTGAAATTTAAGGCTAATTCCGATGGCAAGCTGACTCCGCAAGCTAATGCGAAGAAGAGATATAGAGAATTACACCAGAAGGGAGACGCCCGCTTTATTACAGGGGTAGGAGGAGTGTGGATGAAGGTATCGGCGAAGGGCGGAAAAGAGGGGAGGAGGGAGTACACAGGATATGGAGAACGAAGTTTGACGCACGTCTGTGTTTTTGGAACAAGATATAGTTTTAGCGATTTGGGATCACAGACTTCCAAATTACATACGTGGAAAGCCGCTCAAAATGAAGCGTTTTTGTTAAGTTTTATTAATAGTCACTGAATTCCAAGCAAGTAGAAATTAATTGTAATGTTGTGTAATGTGGATACAAGATACGCAGATAAGTTTTAAAATATTTAAATTAAGAGGCTTGGTTATCAAAGTATAAACATTATGTATAAATAATATGAAATATAACCGATAAAATATAAAAAATGTAAAGAAGTACACGAATGATCAAAATAAGATTTATAAAACTTAGAATCACGAAATTTGATTTTGCAATTCGGTGTATTTAAGCTAGACGGTATATCAGAATAGTGAATATTACAAAGTGTGTAAAATTGCCAATTAATGAAAGAGAAATTGCTAAGGGTGATAAAAAAGTCTACAAACATAAACAAGTTGTCTAGAAACACATGGACAAACTCAAAATATTGTAGATTAAACCAACTGGTCCAAGAAGAACAATGTTTTCAAAGTATTTTCAGGCGTTGCCTGGTATGTAGGTGAAATAATTAAGTCAGATGAATTTTGCTCAAATCAGTAAAATTTTAAGCTCATAAACTTCACGAAAAATAACAGATGGAAGAAATACGGATGTTTAAACATAGAAATAATGGCGAATGTTTCACAGTGTGTGAAGTGGCAACTTAAACCAGCCAATGACATGTCATAAACCCTGTAAATACTTAGATTTTCATATTCCTTTCTTTAAATTTTCTCATTTCATAAATTCTTTCAAGCTACACAAAAGAGATATATTTTGATTTGCTTAACACGTATGCATCATCAGTATAATTATGTGACTAAAAACTATCAAGTTATGAAACGTTATTTGATATTTGATTATCGTCTGAAGAGAAAGGAAAATTTTAATAATAATAATGATACAAAAAACCATCAATTCGATGATGCCTAAGTTGTATAACGAAAGCTCTTAAAACAGCCGCCCGTTTATAAAAAACGCAAAAAAATGATAAGAATTTTACTAAGTGTAAGTTCAGTTACGGTATATTAGATTCTTCCGTTTTTCTAACGAAAGTATAAAGGTTGGTAATCGATCAGAATGTCTCTCAAATCTAAAGACATATCACCGAGCCACGCCATTAGTATACACTTATAATTTTGAAAAATGGCTCGAGCTTAATGTTGAAAATATTGAATCCACGGTAATATCCAGAATACCTCTTAACGGATGAAATAAATGTGACGTCATTTGTCGTAACGTGGGCATCCAAATGATCTATTCTAGTCGATTCATAGAAAAAGAAAATTTAGTTCGAAAAAATACCATTGCAATTCGTATAACAAAGCAAGAAACGTGGTTTTAATTTTTATCATGTCGTAATTACTTTGTTACGAAAATTGGCAAAAGATTCAGAGGGTTCGTAGTTTAAAATATTTAATAGTTTCTTGCAATCTGCTGAAGAATCGCTAAAGCAATCTTTAACAGGATGCGTGCTATCTGATAATTTAGTCTGTACTCGTTCAAAATATAATGCTGACAATTCAACAGTAAGACTTGCATTGTACCAATGCTTCCATATGCGAATTTTGGCACCTTACCAAAGCTTAAAACATTCGACATAGGACAGTTGCAAATAAATGTTCAATGCCTAGAAAAATTGTAAAAGGTTAAGTTCAATTATAATTGCAGTTTGAAAACAAATGCACCATCTTCTAATAAATGAACGCATGTCAGGAGAACATAAGCTTTAAACTCCTCTTATCTGCACCACCTATTGCATAAAATATTCCATTGGTACAATTAGGGAAAAATTTAATTTTTAAAGGTGGATGAAGGTAAATGGAAATCAAAGTTCTACAGGAAAATTGAAAAAATCATCATCATTATTCCCTTTCCGCACCTTATAGTGCATAAGGCACTGAATCGGTGCACCAATCGCAGCGTATCTTGATCATTTTTTGCTACATGAAGGTAAGATGACCAGTGACTGAAATATTCTAGTGTGAAAACACCGTTTCAAATCAATATTTCATATCAACCATGTCGGGAACCGAACCCGAAACCTCTTATGTGGTAGACAAACGAGCTGATCATTGCACCACGGGGCCGACAATTGAGGGCATTGGAAGCAAACTCCTGTTTTTGGTGTTTTCGAGAAAAATAACAAAAACTGCTACGATGAAATGCCAAAGATAGTCTTTATGTTCAAAATGTTATTTTCACTGAACTTAAACTTTAAGATACTAATAAATTAGCTTTAATAGAAACACGAATTCAAAAAACTTTATTAATATTTGTATGGCACGGCCATTTTGAAAATTTAAATCTCTTGGTCGAATAAAATGGCTGATGGATATTGCAATGTTTGCTTAACACTATTTTCAAACCATCAGAAGCATGATTTTAAACTATATTTGCAACTCAACTCATGATTTTTATAAAAATAAAGTTGATAAACTACTCATGGTGTTAGAGGAAATATAGAAAAAAAATGAAGGCAACGTTTTTAAACAAAATACATAAAAATGTACGGAGTATCGTTTGCAACAGGATCAAGAGGAGAATCTCAATAGAATTACGGTGAAGGTCTATTAAGATTTAATTGTTTTATTAAATTGCAAACCGAAGTGTCTCGAGGTCATTTAAGTTTTTATTCTACCTTGGTCTTGTAATAGTGGTTTCTATTATTCACAAAGTAAAATGAAATTCTAGGCGTATGTGACTGAATGGGCTTAGTCTCAAAGTCCCCAGTCCTTCTGTTAATATAAAGCAAATCTTGGTCCTGGGATCTAAAGTGCTAAGACAATTACTTTTTGCCGTGAAATTTACGGTCAAGATAACGCTGCATAAATCGTGTGTGACTCGAAGACTTTTTGTTAGGTGAGAAACTTATTAATTTCGTCCCCAACTCTGTAGCCAGCGAAGCAATAAAGCACCGGAAGTTAATATCTAATCCCAGATGGAACTTTAACACTTAAGGGAGTTATTTTCGATTACCCAGGAAAAGAGGTAAGGGTATAATAATGGATTCCGCCAGCTAAGGTAGAGTGATGCAACACGCTGTGTTGGGACGTGGCAGGTTTCCGGTAAACAAAAACTCGATAAATTATAAAACTTGGAAGATATGTCGTTGGAGTGAGAGTGGAACAGGAAAAATAAATACGATTTTGTGGTTTAGAGATACCCAACATGAGGTTGGCTGCCGATGCAACATAAATGGCTCAATACATAAGGCAATCAATCAGCTTTTAAATCGGCTTGTCGTCCTATGGTTTACGGTTCAAAGTTCCGTGGTCCGAACCCCACTCTACCCTTACTTAATTCCCATTTTCTAATAGTGAATTATTACAAATCGTTGAAAATGGCCTACACAATGAAATATTTGGGTAAATTATAAGAAATTATTATGAAAATAAAACTTTGTTATCAGTGTTACACAATTTTATTCTTTTACAAGAACACAACTATAGTTTCGGGAGAGTACTCCTCCCATCGACGGGTGATATAAAAAGTTTTATATCACCCGTCGATGGGAGGAGTGCTCTCCCAAAACTATAGTTGTGTTCTTGTAAAATAATAAAATTGTGTAACACTGATAACAAAGTTTTATTTTCATAATAATTTATAATGAAGTGTTACGAAGTGAAGGCCGATTCAATTAAAAATTATAAGAATGCAAATATTAAAAAAAAAAAAAAAACTTATTTAATGCACTACATATTGTTAAGATGTCCTGTTGAAAAATATTTCAACAACAAACCTTTACGCCGTTTCCCCCGTAGGGGTAGGCAGAGAGGATAGAACGCCATAACGCTCCTTCTTGGCATACAGACCTCGCTTCCTCTACATTCAAATATCTTCTCATGCACGCACGCCGATTATTCCTACTTTTGACATGTCCATCTTCAAGTATTTGATGGACTTGATCGTGCCATGTCTTTCTCGGTCTTCCTCGTTTTCTGCATCTATCAACATTTGCATCGTAGATCCTTTTAGCCGTTTTTTCGCTGTCCATTCGCTCTACATGTCCAAACCAACGCAGCACTCCTTTCTTGATTCTGCCAATAATGCATGTCTCAGCCTTACACACTTCACGGATCTCGACATATGTGCACCTATCATACATCATTTTACCACACATTCGCCTGAATATTTATTGATTTTATTTAGATTTTTAAGTATCTAAACAAAACAAACAGACCATCATGCAGTTACTCTATTGGGGTAGGCTGAAGGATAGAACGCCAAACTACTCTGTTTTTGCAAAAAGATCTAGTATCCTCTATATTTATAAATCTTCTCATGCATGCAAGTCGATTATTTTGAGTTCTGACTCATTCATTTTTCAAGATTTTGTTGGATTTAGAAATGCCGTATCTTTATCGGTCTTTCTCGTTATCTGTAGAGGTATTATTTAATTTCTGAATACAATTTCAATGTTTTAAGTATTTTTTCATTATTTACCGTTCCTTTCAATTTTTTTTGTGTAATTTTATGACCGATTAATATTAATTAGAAACAAAGCTTGTTGAAATTTTATTACTTGTGGTGTCAATTTTTATTAATTTCATTCTGTAATATTGTAATTTTAGCCCTTCGGCATTAACATTGAGATAATTATTATAACTGTAATTAATTTAAACGATTTAAAAAAAGAAATACGGCGTGACAGGTCAAAAAGCTTCCCAAAAAGATAGTAAGATGAAAATGTGATTAATTGAACAAGTTCTTTAAGAACAAGGTGTATATTATGTTATTCGTAGTCAAACGAAAGAAAAAATATAAAGAAGTGCAAAAACAGAAAAATTTATCTATTAAAACTAAACAAATAGGCTCGAAAACTTTTTAAATACACGCCGGCTAATTCAATTTATGATGGGTAAAAAACATATAAATAAAGTTAAAACGCTACCCGGTTAGTAGAAAAGTTTACAGATATCATAATTCAAGAGTGGCGATCGTTCAAACAATTTAGCAAGTGACACCGCATCTTCCACGGACGGGAGAACGATTGAAATCGTCCACGGGGAACAACTCCCGCCAACTTTCGCCGTATAAATCCGCGCGAGACAGGCACCCGCGCTCCCGGGAAAGTTACTTCCTAACTCGCGAAGGATGTTCGTATCAAGCACAAAAATTTAGACAAATTACTAACGAACTTCTGAACCAGCTAAAGTAAATTGATTCCCTAGATTAATTGCACGGAATTAAAAATACCGTATTTTTTACCATAAGACGCATTTTTTTATGAAAATTCAACCAAACATTGTGTTGCGTCTAATGGTCTGATGCGTCTTATGGTCCAAAACATTAAAAAAAAAAAAAATTGTTTTGTTTTTGAGGTGCGTCTTATCGTCCGCAAAATATGGTAAATTTTAAGTTTTAACAAAGATATGAGTATGTATCATGTAGGATTTTGCATTCCAGATGAACTAGTTGACGGACGTCTTACTGAGCGTATCAGCTTCATCTACGTCGAGAGGAAAAGTTATTATACCTCAACGCAAACAGCGCACTAAATTCTGTAAACGAGCATTTGCGGTCGCAGGCCATATGACATGTAATGCTCTCCCAGCAGAAGTGCGAAACTGTGAGAGTGAAGCGACGTTTAGGAAAAATCTTAAATTCCTCTAAATAGTAAAATAAAATTAAAATAAAATAGTGTTCTCTAAATCATTTTAATAAATCCGTAGCATGTGATAAAAAAGTAAATGGTTTTACTTCAATTACAAATTCAAAAAGTTAAATATTTTTACTTCACTCACTTCAATCACTTCGTAAAGCGCCTTTGAGGTATTACAGTACGAAAATGGCACTAAATAAGTAATCCATAATAATGATAACTCATCGTGGTTAGCGTGTTCTCAAGTTGGGGTCGAGTGAGGTTCGAACCTTAGACGTCTGATCCGTGAGTCCGCAACACTAGCCACGCAACCACAAACCGATTCAGGTTTTTAACCCAAACATTACCATTTTTAAGCGAATCAAGATTTTCAACTCGAAAATGTACAGTATTTAAAGTTTTATACTAATATCTTTACGATCGATGATCTAACAATGAAAATCAAATACAAATTTGATTGTACTCTAAATGCAATTCATACTCTGGAGTACAGAAGAGCGATTGCAGATAAATTATTTTCGGTGGAGTGAAAAAAGTTATTTGAATAAATATTTCATATTCGCCATGACGGGAATCGAACCTGAGACCTCTTGCATGGCAGCCAAACGCGCTGACCACTACACCACGAGGCCGACAATCGTTTGAATACACTTACGGAAATTCACTTTTCTTGCAAAATAAGTAATACAAATATGTAAGTGCCACAAAAAGATTTTTTTTTTTAAATCTGATATACTAGTAGTTGTTAATAATTTTGTAAGCATATATTTTAAGTATCACGCCGGTTAACTGTAAAGGAAGGCAGAGAGAATAGCACTCCACATCACTCTATCTTTGCATACAGATTTCGCTTCCTCTACATTCATACATCTTCTCATGCACGCACGCCGATTATTCCGACTTTTAACATGTCCATCTTCAAGTATTTGTTGGATTTGGTCATGCAATGTCTTTCTCGGTCTTCCTCTATTTCTGCATCCATCAACATTTGCATTTTTAATATTCTTAGCCGCTATTTCGCTGTCCATTCGCTCTACATCTCCAAACCAGCGCAGAGATCCTTTCTTGATTTTGTCGATAATGCTTAACTCAGCCCTACATAATGTACGGATCTCTATAATTGTGCATCTATCATACATTGTTTTACTACACATTCGCCCGAAAGATCTCATTTCGACAGCATTCAGCCTAATCCATACTTCGCTCCCAAACATCAGGGTCAGGTTTAATACTTTATTTATCGTAAATCAATTAATCTCTGGAGCTCTCCACACATTCTTGATTTCATTGTGCCACCTGACTGGAGACAAGAACACGTTTTTTCTAAAAACAGTGTTCAAAATAAATTTTATAAGAATTGCATTAAATAGAGTTTTCATCATCCCTAAACGTAGAAATAATTTACCCAAACCGGCGACAGAGCTGGCGCCTACCGGGACTTATTTCGTCTATTTACAACAAAATGGCACTCGAGCATTGAATATGTAAATAAGCTTACGTTTTAAACTACACTCTGTGAGATGTCTCCATGCCGAGGAATAAGTACACGAGTCTTATAGTGATTAAACTTGTACACTTGCAAAGATGGTTCTAAATACCCTTTCAACATACTAACTGCGAGTTTAAGACCTAGACTCTGAACCAACAAAGTCAGGTATTATGGTTATAAAAGGAACGCGTCGAAAACGTTCAGAACTTTACTTGAAACGAGCAAATATAATAAAATAAGGCTAAAACATATTCGATGAGGCGCATCGGAACAGAAGTAATATTCCCTTTGCCAAATGGAAAAATTATCTTGAGGAAGAAACAAATAGGAAAACAGTCCCGAGTTGAGCTCGGAAAGTAAAATGCACCTCTGCGGGGTTTAAATGATTGGTGGTGTAATTTATCCGGTCGTAAAAAGCTCTCGGATTCACAACTGCAATTGCGTTCCAAACAAAACAAGATTCTACCCAGATTCTGTAGCATTTGCATTCCTTGCTTGATTTATTTTATCCAACTCCATACACACGAATAACGTGAAATATATGCGATGGCACCATTATCCACATTTATGGTGAAAGTTATTTTGGAGCTATCATTTCCATGTTTGTATGAAATACGTAATTTTACTTTATTTATTTATTTGGGAATACAACAACAGTTTTTACTTAAATTCATATGAATGAAGGTACATTAGAACTTAAATAGTAAAAACAGTCAACCATTTTCTACAGCTATCTAGCTATGTAAAAATCAAGTGTACGCATTATAATAACCCAGTCATAACGTAAATTTAATTTAAAAATTAAGAAATTTTATGAGTTATTCAGAAATTGCAAATAAAATATATACACATAAAACAAATAAAATAAAAGTAAATCATGTAAGTAAATGTTTGTATTTAACCACTTACCGACTTTTAATGTCCACCGGTTTCGAGACGTACTCGTCTCTTCTTCAGGACACTTACTACACCTAGTTTGCCAATCATCTCATAAATTCAATTCACGATTTTAATAAGGATACTGGAGTTAAAATTTTATTACATTAAAATATTACATGTCATTAAAATAATAAAAAAGGACTAAAATTAAACATTCTAAATTAAAAAAGCATTTAAAAATAATGTTCCCTTAATAAACATTCAAACATCTTTTCGATATAGACAACTTTTTGATTTAAAAATCAACCATTCGTGTAACGTGCAACCCCTTAGTTCCTCTCCTCCCTAATGCCTACCCCTAGAAACATATCGCAGAATATTATGAACTAAATTTTAGTGCATGTTCGG
Organism: Micrasema longulum; assembly: GCF_059751315.1. NCBI lineage: Eukaryota > Metazoa > Arthropoda > Insecta > Trichoptera > Brachycentridae > Micrasema > Micrasema longulum. Next base: position 265,412 of record NW_028279008.1, read on the forward strand.
ACATGGTGGTGTTTGCATCCCTTTTAACTCTGCAAAAAATTTATGTATTTTTTTGCTAGGACTATGTTTACTACGGTGATTGTAAAGTTTAAAGTGTATTTGAGCATTTGCATGTTGGTGTAGTGAGTGTCCTGACGAAGAGACGGCTACGTATCGAAACCGGTAGACATAAAAAGTTAGTAAGTGGTTTTAATACAAATATTTACTAACTTTAATGAAAAATGTTTGACCGCAAAGTTAATGCTTTGAACATAAATAAAATAATAAAGTAAATAAAAGTAATCAAAAACAAAAAAAACACAAGTACCAATAATAATGATAATAAAATAATAATCAGAATAAATAAAAAGTCTTAATAATAAATAAGTTAATTTATAAATAACACATATATTAAAACTATGAAAAAAAACAGCTTATGAAAAATATTGAAGAAGGTAATGAATATACATTTTAATGACTGTTAAAAAATATACAGGCGTATTATCAAGGCTTATAAGGAATCTTCTATATTTAATATAAGAGAGATGAAAAATATCTGCGTGACCGGAGAGAACGGTATTGTAATAATGACATGCTCTATAGAAAAAATCATTATTTCTTGAATTTGTCCTGGGTAACGGCAAATTGAATGTAGTTTAAAGTCTTGTCCTGTTGGGCACAATATATTCTTAAGAACTTGTAAGAATTGGGCAATCTATGACATTGTTCACAATTTTAAATAAGAATAATTGATCTGCAATCACTCTTCTGTACTCCAGAGTTTGAATTGCATTTGGAGTACAATCAAATTTGTATTTGATTTTCATTGTCAGATCATCGGTCGTAAAGACAATAGTATAAAACTTTAAATACTGTACATGTCATGTTTGGGTTCAAAATCCTGATTCGGTTAAAAATGTTGAAGTTTGGATTAAAAATCTGAATCGGGTTGTGGCCGCGTAGCGTGTTGCGGACTCACGGATCAGTCTAAGTGTATCCGACAGCCCTCAATATCGTGGGGGGTCGGCGCGGCTTCGTCTTCCTGGTTCCTCGCAATCGGCCCACCCGGCGTAAACGGGAGGCCTGGGAACCCGGCACGCGGCGATGAAAGCACCGAAAGCTAGGTCAACCTCAGTAGTCCTGAAAAGGACTTTCCACCCGGTCCAAGTGGTAAAAAGAGGCGAGCGCAGTCGGAGCGATCAAGGCGGCGGCCACAGCAAGGAGCGAAGACCGAGCGGGAGGCGGCGGCGGACTCGGGAGCACAGCACAGAAATAAAACACTCGTGTCGGAGGACAGCAGAGAACTGATTTATTCTTTCAAGTTACACGGCTTATAAAGCGTCGCTCGCCGCGCTAGACGAGTTGCCCCGTAGCGCCGCGCAGATTGGCTCGAGGCGGCGCGGGTGGGCTATCCCCACCACTGCCGGCCCTGCAGTAGCCACGAGCGGCGTAAATACGGGCGCGTTATGCGCGCGCGGGCCATTTCGCTACTAGCCACGACGAGTGAAGCACGTGTAACCAAACAAGCATGTAAATATTACAATAATACATAGTAAAACAAATATCGACAGTATATAAATTTCTATATATTTTCCCGGCATAGGTCGAGGCCGAACCCGCAAGTGACAACTGCGTCTTTATTAAGGGTTCAGCACTCGACTTACAGCTATGCCGGGCCCTATATTTATTGATAGCAACATTTTATTTTTTATTTTATTTTATTTAATTTATACAAATAATGCGGCCAACGTGGCCGTTCCTATGGGCGTTCATGCGCGTCCGGAACACTCCCCCCGTGCAGCTCGCCTGCACTGTGGACATCCCGGCCGCGCGGTCCCTCGTTAGGTAGAATAACTGCTACCTTCACAGCTGGTCTGGTGTAAGTCCCGCTTGTTGTCTTGACGTCCACCACACGAACTTGCCCGTCCCGGGCAGGGTCGGCCCGCGTTATCCTTCCTCGGGGCCATCGGTTCCGCGGCAAGTTGGGGTCGATGATAATCGCCAGGTCTCCCACCTGAAGGGGTGGCGCTGGATCACGCCATTTCTTGCGTTGCGCTAGCGTGGGTAGATACTCTGTCAGCCAGCGACGCCAGAACATATCGGCGATCTGCTGCGAGATACGCCACTGTTTGCGGAGACAGGCTCCTTCTTCCGACTTGTCGAAATATGCTAACGTCGGCTGTGTGTTGGCGGCTCCAAGTAAAAAATGGTTTGGGGTGAGCGGTTCGTCGTCGTCTGCCTGTGTTGAAATGTGGGTCAGGGGGTGATTATTGACCGAATACTCCGCTTCCGCTAGTACGGTCTTGAGCGTTTCCTCGCGAGGCGTCTGCTCCTTTAGCGTCGCTTGTAGAGCTCTCTTCACCGACCTTATGAGCCTTTCCCAGGCTCCCCCCATGTGGGGTGATGAAGCAGGTATGAACCTCCATTCCATTTGGCGATTCGTTATTTCAGTGAGCAGCTTGGGGTTCGTCAGAAGTTCGGCCACGGCTTCACGGAGCTCCCTGTCGGCCCCGTGGAAGTTAGTGGCGTTATCTGAGTACATCACCTTGGGACAGCCTCTTCGGGCGGCCATCCTTCTGATTGCCATGATAGCCGCATCACTCTCTAGGGATGAAGCGAGCTCGATGTGTATTGCTCGCGTCGTTAGGCACGTGAATAGGGCGCCGTATCTCTTCTCTCGCCGGCGGCCTATGGTCACTGTCATAGGCCCAAAGAAGTCTAGGCCACAGTGAGTGAACGGAGGCATGCGGTACGCTAGCCTGGCTTCAGGCAGTTGACCCATGAGTGGCGCGCGTGGTTTACTACGTGCCGCTTGGCACGCGGGGCATTCACGCGCTATCTTCTTCGTCCTATTTCTGAGCTTCAATATGAAGAACCGAGCTCTGATATCCGCTAGGGTTCTCTCCACGCCCGGGTGTCCACCCGTCGTGTGGTAGTGCGAGATGAGGAGGCGCACATATTGGCAATCGCCATCTAAAACGGGCGGCGCGACGCTTCCTGTCGCGACGCCCTCTGCGGCCTGCAGTCGGGTTCCCATTCGGATTATGCCTTCGCCGTCTAGGAAAGGGCAAGTCGCGTGCAGGCGACTTCCCGGTGGGATGGGTTTCTTTGTTTTAAGCATCTCGAGCTCCTCTCGAAAGGCGGTTTCTTGTGATCGTCTGATCCAGCTTACTTCGGCTGCTAATGTCTCGGTGGCGCGCAACTCGCGGTCCCCGCCCGGTTGTGCTGCGGGGACCGTGCGGCGGCATCGTGCGATGAATCGCTGCATCCATGCTGTGGTCCGGATGAGTTTTATCCAGGAGGAAAAACGCTCCGGCCGGGGAAGGGCCTCTTCCCTATTCGCATGACCGACGAAGTGGCGCGTCGGTTTTGCCTCTAACTGGTCCCCGGACGGCTTGATAAGGGCTTTCTCCTTAGGCCATTGGGCCTCCGGGCTGCGTAGGAATCGTGGGCCGTTGAACCACAATCCTCCGGGCCCTAGGTCGGGAGGGTCCTTGTCTCGGGTCCCCAGGTCAGCGGGGTTGTCTTTCGTTGGGACCCATTTCCACTCCGTCAGGTTCGTCAGTTCGTCGATTTCTCCGAGGCGGTTGGCCACAAAGGTGGAGTACTTCAGGGGGTCAGTCCGGATCCAACATAGAACTGTGCTGGAGTCCGTCCAGTACACGGTGCGCGTAATGTTGGCCCGGCTTTCTTTCTTCAGGGTGGCGGCCATACGGGCCGCTAGCAGCGCGGCTTGTAACTCTAGCCGCGGCACAGAGAGTGGTCTCAGCGGAGCCACTTTGCATTTTGCCATTACGAATTTCGCTGACTCGTTGTTCGTAAAATACGCGACGGTGCAGCAGGCTTGTTCCGATGCGTCGCAAAATACGTGTAGGGTTATGGGGTCCGTTTTAGAGCGCAATGAGCAGCGCGGGATCGCACAACCATTCTCGCTCAGGAGCTGTAGCCATTCTTGCCATTTCTCCACGTGGTCGGGCGTCAGGGGTTGATCCCATCCCGTATTGGATCGCCATACGGCTTGTAGCAGTATCTTCGCCCGGATCGTAAGGCAGGCTATGAAGCCCACCGGGTCGAAGATGCTCATGGCCGCACTCAGCATCTCGCGCTTCGTGGGCCTCCGTGGTATTGCAGGTATTCCTTCTTCGTGGTTGAACACGAAGTTGTCACTCCGAGGGTCCCAGACAATTCCCAGGATACGCTCCGTTGTGATCTCGTCGCCGATCGTGATGGCGGTGTTGGCGCGGTCTTCGTGCTTCACGTTGTCCAGGACGGCCGCCCGGTTTGAGGCCCACCCTGTGAGCTGGAATCCCCCACGGCTGAGTACGAGGGTTACGTCCTGTACCAGCCGTGCGGCGGCTTCTTCGCTATCCACGGCATCCAAGTAATCATCCATATACATGCGTTTTTCTATGGCTTCGGCGGCTTCTGGATATTCCGCGGCGTGGGCTTGTGCCACTTGATTCCTCACAAACTGGGCACTGCTCGGGGAGCACTTGGCCCCAAACATCATCGAGGTGAGCATGAACGTCGATGGGTCCTCATCCTCTTCTAGTCTCCACAGGAACCGTTGGGAGTGGCAATCGGCCTCCCGGATCCTGATGCGCAGGAACATCTCCCTGATGTCTGCGGCTATGGCGACTCGGCCCTCTCTAAATCTGATCAGGTTACCCAGCAGGGATGAGAGCAGGTCTGGGCCGGTGAGAAGATGCTCATTCAGAGACGTTCTTTGAAATTGCGCGGCTGCGTCGAACACTACCCGAATTTTGCCCACTTTATTCGGGTTTGTTACCGCAAAATGCGGCAAGTACCATTTGCGTGGATGATACGCGTCAATCTCTTCAGGTTTGAGTTGAATCGCGTAACCCTTGTTTACGTAGTCGGTTATCTTGGCCCGATAGGCGTTGGCCAGCCCGGAGTCCTTGCGCAACTTCCTTTCTAAGGAGCGCAAACGGGTTAAGGCCGCTAGGCGATTGCAGGGCAGAGTGTCGCCGTCCTTTGCCCATAGCAGGCCAGTCTCCCATCGGCCGGATGGGAGCTGTCTGGTGGAACTGCTCATTATCTCCTCCGCGCGCACGTCCACGACGCGGCGTCTCTCTCCTATAGAGACTCCCAATGAGTCTACTGCAAAGCTTTGTTTCACTAGTTCTTCTAGCTTATTGTCGTTTGGACTGTGTTCGGCGTGGAAATTCGGGTGTACGGTCCCTCCGTACGTCACTGGGCCTAGGGCGGTGTTCACTGTCATCAATCCATCCTCCCTTATCACAGGCGGGCCGGTGGACACGATGAGTGTGGCGTTGTCAAGACCGATGAGCATTCTCGGCTTGACGGTGGCTTCCCTTGCAGCTTGCGCACTACTCCGGTTCCGGTGTGGTAGATCCATTGACTTGATGGTTTGCGCGTTTATTTTGAATTCACAGCTGCCCGACACAATGGTGACACTTATACGTTGTGAACACAGAGTGTCCATTGCACCACTCGCGCCCGAGATAACCAACTCTTCCTTTGGTCCCGTTACACCGATCGCCCGGGCGATGTCCTCTTCCACCAAAGTGACGGATGATCCTTCATCCATCAATGCGTGAATGTTTATTGTGCCCCGTGGGCCTTTTAAGGTAACCGGCACTACCTTGAATGTAATTGGCACTTCGGCTCTTTTGGTGAGCAACACTTGCTCATTGTCCGCGGGCGCTGCTGGCCCGCTTCGGTTTTTATGTAACAGCCGGTGATGGCTCCGTCGGCACTCGTTGCATTTCGCGGCAACACAATCGGGCGAACGATGGCCCGACTCGAGGCATTGAAAGCACACTGCTTTGTCTCTCACGATTGCCCACTTTTCTGTATATGTCCTTTTCGCGAACTCGCGACACTGCACCAAGCTATGGCGGTTCGAGTCACAATACACGCACTGAGGTTCTTGTGTCACCAATACATGACGTTGCGGTGTACGCTTGTCCTTCCGGGCGTTCTCGGCGCGCCTATCGCGCTTATCCGCTCGCGCGTTCTGACCATGCGCGGGCATGTCCAGCCCACCTGATGACGGCACTACACTTGTGAGCTCTCCCATCCAGTTCGCGAAGTCGTAAATGCTGGCCTTCCTAGGCCTGCTCATCCGGTGGCTGAACCAGAGCCACTTCAGGGGCATCGGCAGCTTGGCGACGAGTTCTGATAGCAGCTTCGGGTCGGCGAGGTAGTAGGGGTCGATCCCTTCGACGGTGGTGATGACGTTTCGGATGGCGATCGCGAAGTCCATTACTGCTTCCACCGAGGCGTCGTTCTGGAGGCGGGGCAGTTTGTAGGCCTGATGTAAGGCCCCGCTTATGAGGAATTCCGGGCTTCCGAAGTTGGCCTCCAACAGGCGGAGGATGTCCGGCACGTTCCGAGGGTGTAGTAGTAAACCCGTTACAATGTGGCGCGCGCGTCCTTCCAAGGCGCGGCGCAGCCTCCCAATGTTGTCAGCGTCACCAAGGCCCCACCGCTCCGTTGACTGATCGAAGGAGGCCTTGAACGTCTGCCACTCCAGTGGCTGACCGCTGAATGCCGGCAGGTCCGGCGGTGAGCCCGCACAGCGCGGGGCATGATCCCTCACAGTGTACGGCGATGAATAGGCGTGCACCTCGCCGGCACGCGGTAGCTGTGAGGCTGTAGGCCGCCCTCGGACGACCCATTCTTGCACCGGGTCTTGGTATAAGCCCCCCGGTGTTCTCGACGCGTAGTGGTTTGGCTGCTCCCGGCCATCCCGTCTCAGCGCTGGTTCGCAGACGTCGCGATCTCTCAGCGCGTGGTGCGCCGCGGTGGGGTGACCCGCCCGCGGTTCAAGGTAGTCGTCCCTCAGAGGCGCGGTGTCGATCGGCCGTTCACAGCCGTCTCGCCTATACGCCGGCTCGCGACCGTCGCGATCTCTCAGCGTATAGCGCGCCGCGGCGAGTTCATTCGTGCGCGGCTCGAATCCGTCCCTCAATGGAGCGTAGTGGTAGGGCTGCTCGCGGCCCTCGCGTTCGTAGCGTGCCGCGGTGAGATAACTCGCCCGCGGTTCGGTGGCGCCATCCCTCAGTGGTGCGACATCGATCGGCCGCTCACGGCCGTCTCGTACGTGCGCTGGCTCGCGACTGTCACGATCCATCAGCCCACGGTGTGCCGCGGCGAATCCATTCGCCGGCGGCTCGGTGACGTCATCCCTCGGCGACGTGTAGCGGTAAGGCTCCTCGCGGCCTTCCCGTACGTGGCGTGCCGCGGCGAGCGCACTCGCCCGCGGCTCGGTGATGTCATCCCTCAGCGACGTGTAGCGGTAAGGCTCCTCGCGGCCTTCCTGTACGTGGCGTGCCGCGGCGAGCGCACTCGCCCGCGGCTCGGTGATGTCATCCCTCAGCGACGTGTAGCGGTAAGGCTCCTCGCGGCCTTCCCGTACGTGGCGTGCCGCGGCGAGCGCACTCGCCCGCGGCTCGGTGATGTCATCCCTCAGCGACGTGTAGCGGTAAGGCTCCTCGCGGCCTTCGCGTACGTGGCGTGCCGCGGCGAGCGCACTCGCCCGCGGCTCGGTGACGTCATCCCTCAGTGGTGCGGCATCGATCGGCCGCTCATGGCCGTCTCGTACATGCGCTGGTTCGCAGACGTCGCGATCCATCAGCACACGGCGCGCCGCGGCGAGTTCACTCGCCAGCGGCTCGATGTCGTCCTTCCTGGGGTTTGCCGCGGCGGAGGCCTCCGCCCGCGGTTCGGTGTTGGGAGTGCTGTCCGAGGCCCCTTCTCCTGAAGAGGCATTGGCAGTCGTCACGGCAGCGAGCATGTCCCTCAGCTCGTCGTACTGCCTCTGCTGTGCTGTGGTGTTTTCTTCCATCTGTCGCTGCAGGGTACCACAGGTCACGGTACCTGCCGACGAAGTGGAATCTCCGTCCTTGTCCCGCTGTTGATCTTCAGGCTCCGTACCGGCGATCCGACGCGCTGTCGAGCGAGTCGAGACTGGAGATCGGTCGACCGGCATGGTGACTGGAGGCGGCAGGAGACGATCCGGACTCTCGAAGGACCAAAATGTATCCGACAGCCCTCAATATCGTGGGGGGTCGGCGCGGCTTCGTCTTCCTGGTTCCTCGCAATCGGCCCACCCGGCGTAAACGGGAGGCCTGGGAACCCGGCACGCGGCGATGAAAGCACCGAAAGCTAGGTCAACCTCAGTAGTCCTGAAAAGGACTTTCCACCCGGTCCAAGTGGTAAAAAGAGGCGAGCGCAGTCGGAGCGATCAAGGCGGCGGCCACAGCAAGGAGCGAAGACCGAGCGGGAGGCGGCGGCGGACTCGGGAGCACAGCACAGAAATAAAACACTCGTGTCGGAGGACAGCAGAGAACTGATTTATTCTTTCAAGTTACACGGCTTATAAAGCGTCGCTCGCCGCGCTAGACGAGTTGCCCCGTAGCGCCGCGCAGATTGGCTCGAGGCGGCGCGGGTGGGCTATCCCCACCACTGCCGGCCCTGCAGTAGCCACGAGCGGCGTAAATACGGGCGCGTTATGCGCGCGCGGGCCATTTCGCTACTAGCCACGACGAGTGAAGCACGTGTAACCAAACAAGCATGTAAATATTACAATAATACATAGTAAAACAAATATCGACAGTATATAAATTTCTATATATTTTCCCGGCATAGGTCGAGGCCGAACCCGCAAGTGACAACTGCGTCTTTATTAAGGGTTCAGCACTCGACTTACAGCTATGCCGGGCCCTATATTTATTGATAGCAACATTTTATTTTTTATTTTATTTTATTTAATTTATACAAATAATGCGGCCAACGTGGCCGTTCCTATGGGCGTTCATGCGCGTCCGGAACACTAAGGTTCGAACCCCACTCACCCCCAACTTGAGTCACGTGTTGTAATAGTGAGTTATTTACAATTCGTTCAATATGGCCCGAAATTGAAACATTTGGGTAAATCAAACGAACGCAAATATTAATTTAAAAAACATATATATATATATATGAAAATCTTGTTAGGTGAAGGCAGTGTTTTATCTTAGTACAAACATAAAAAAATAAAACAATATTATTAACTATAAAAGGTGTTTTTTTAATAAAACGGGAGCACGAATGATGCTTAAGTTCAAAATTTAAAGTAGCGTTGATAAAGGCAAATGCATTTTTTTTTGTAATTTTTGGCGAAAATGAGTTTAATAAAATGTTTTTTTTTATATTGCACAAAACGCGGTAAAACGATTTTTTTGTGAGTAAAAAGATATGATACATGTTTATATATAATATTTTTGAGAAATAAAATACTTTATTTATGGACCACTTTATTCGTTCACACAACTGACTAGTTTCGGAAACAACATATTGCCCTCTTCAGGGTTATTATAAATAAATAATTTACTTTTATGCTCAATGTTTATTTCTGTAAATTTATTGATAAATTTAAGTTGCTAGAATTTCACTCGTCCATGCACTTTGTAGCTGCAAGACGATTAATAATATATTTTAAAATGTAAATGTTATCAACTATCAAATATCTAAATCAAGTACATTAGGTCAAGAATTCCAACCGTCCATGCGCTCAGTAGCTGCAAGACTTGTTGTAATTTAAAAAAAATAAATTATTTCGTTTTTTAAAATACCATTAAAACTGAAAACTTCGTTGTCAAAAAAAATAACATAAAAAAATGTAAATGGAGGCGAGATTTCTTACTGTCCATGCACTCTGTAGCTAGAAGACGTGCTGTAATCTAGCTTCTATATTTCATAATTATAATATATCATAATTGGAGACGAGGAACTAGAATCTCAACCGCCCATTCGCTCTGTAGCTGCAAGACGTGCTGGGATATTTATTTACTGTACAGAGCCTTTGAGTTGATTTTCACAAAAATAGTGCTATATTAAACTATCCAAATATATATCGCTGCCTTAGTTCTTGTATGTTCAATAGACCATTTTGCGAATTTTTCATAATTCATTGTTTTTATTTTTAAAGTCAAATAATCAGTAAGTGGAGATTGGCACTCAAAAAATGCTGAAAATACTATTTAATAAGGGAAAAAATAACAATTCTTTAGCTACATGGACGCGTAATAAGATAATGAACATATTGCCATTCATAACTCAATTTCGCAAACATGGTCTACAGAACATACAAGAACTAGGGCAGCGACATATTTTTTATTTTATTTATTTAACTTTTTGTACATAATGTTATTTGTACATTGGCGAGCTTATTATATAAATATATTTAAACATATAAATATATTTACATCATAGAATTAAGAATAGTCCAGAAACCGCATACGCACATCAAACAAAAGGCGACTAAACTATTCATAAATGAGTAGGTTTACGTTTCGACCCATTAGTTTCTTTGTAGACGTCGCTCAGTACACAACTCCTGATTTGAATTCAACTATACCGTGTTGTGTCCTTTTAAAGTGCAGAAATACTGCTAGGATCTTAAAGAAACAGGATGCAATCACATTTCATGTGTAATTATCAAATGAATATGTATCTAACAAATGCATCACTTAAAAATTGAATCATTTTTCCATCTGTCAGATTGTCGAAGATACAAAATGAACATTTTGTTAGTGTTACCAGGGTAGTAATTTTTTTACCCTATTTTGCTCATATAATGAGAGAACTAATGTAAATTGAATTTTGGATTAAACAACTCCATCATGGACATTTGACCGACATTATCTTTAAAACATCAAATATTATTAAACATGATATAAAAATATCCGTTTTATGTCAAATAAAATTTGTTTTATGTTTTAAGTTTAAAGTTCAATTACTCTTATTAAATGAACCTTTACTTATCTACTCTGTTGTGTCAATCAATATTTCCGCGTGCATAATAATAAAATATTAGAGAAATTAACAAATTGCTTTTTTTACCTAACATTTGTGTTATAATTATATTTTTTCTCATCGTGCAATATTACGCGGCGGCATTAAAATTGCGCGCGGCGAAAATGAGGCATTGTGGGGGAATTATTGGACTCAGTTTGATGTATTCAAATATGATTCTACGCTACTTTTAGAATATTCTTAATTCTATGATATACATATAAATATAAATAACCTTGAAGAGGGCAACGTATTGTTGCTGAAGTAGTTGGTTGTGTAAACGAATAAAGTGGTTCATAAAACTAAATGTTCTTTTATTTTTAAAAAATATTATATTTAACAATAATTTACGAAGAAGGTGCTACAGACATCCAAAATTGAATATTTATGTGACCACGGTAGATATTGAAATGATTTCGTATTGGATTGGATCAGTATACCGGCGTTGTGACAGATCAGCACAAATCGGATAAGGCCGCCGGATACAGTGAGGTATAAAGGAACCCTTCCAGTGCCGATGGAAGAGCGATGTTGCGTTTCACCGGATCCCAATTAACGGAAACACTAATGGATAAATATCACTAGCGGACGGTGAGCTAGATAAAATGAGAGCAGGGATACATAGCCGTACACGAGGATCAAATACAACCCTAATACTAAGCCGGCAAGCTTTGCAAACATACACAATAGTTGGAATCCCGAATGTAATCCAGTCATGTTTTCATTTTTATTCCTACTCCAGGAGCGCTCCTCCTCTCTAATGACGGATTAAAAATGGGTTGAAGGACTAAGATTAATTGCCCGCTGGAAGTTTTCCGCATAATCTTTCCGAAAATCTGTTATATACATAACGAAGACAAATTATTGTATATTTGTATTCGCATTTAATGTACGTAAATAAGTTTCGAAATATACACGATCAGGAACTTTCGAATCCATGTTACATCACAGCTAAAACTTCGGTAGTCGTACAAAACTAAATCTATACTATTGAAGCGAATAAAAGTTTCGGTGCAAATATCCTACAAGTACAGTATGGTAAGTTCACGTTAATCAGTTGGGGCTTGTACGAAATTTACTCGGGTGTTACAAAAAGCTTAATTAAGAACATGGCAACGTTTGCTTCAGAAGCAAACAACAGCCAATGTACATAAAAGTATTTAAAAGTATTTGAGATTAAAGCACTCTTTTGTAATGCAAACAATTATTTAAAAAGAATTAAGTAATTTATGAGAATTATTCTACGAATTTATATGAATAAAATATTGATGATTGTATTTTTTTAATTTAACTTATTATGGCTTTACCATTCTTGGAAATATTAGCCAAAAACATTCAGTAATTATAAAAAAATTATAAAAATAATTTAATTTATAAATTGAATAATTCTTTCATATTGATAAATCTACCTGGTCCATAAAGAAGTATAGAAATTGAAAACAAAAATTTTTCAGCGTTGCCTAGTATGTAGGTGAAACAATTCAATTAGATGAATCTCACTCGCATAAATAAAGGTTTCAGCTCATTAACTTCACAAACATCAACAGATGAAAGAATTGAAGGAATATAGATGTTCAAATATGGGCAGAATGGTGAATGTTACAGAGTGTGTAAAGTGGTCACTTAAACCAGCTAATGACAGGTCATAAGCTCTGTAGATGCCTAGACTTCTATAATACGTTCTCTTAAATGTTATACATCTCTGTTGTAATATCTTAATTTTAAAATACATAGATCTTTAAATTGAAAAATCAAAAATGGCAATATGCTTGGTTAAGAAAAAAAAACCCTAAACCTTGATTATACATATTTTACAACCAAAATTTATACATTTAAAAATAATGGACCATTATTTCAGAAATTGCTTTAGTGTGACGTGATTTATTTTAAAGTAAATAATGAAAATTTGTTTCCCGATACCTTCGAAAATTCGGATTTCGAATCGCCAAAAATAATTCAATATTTTCTTTTAGCAATCTCCCATGCATTTTGCAGCGGATTGACGATATGTTTCATAAATAAGGCTTTGAATTTTTAAAAAAAAATCTCATTTATGTCAAACCACAAACATAAAGATTATTATTTTATTTCAGCAACACGATAAAATGGCCAATTACAGCAGAGATCAACACTAAAAAACTTCCATGCGTCCAAGCTGAAATATTCTAATTCAACGCAATTTTTACAACCCTAAGCCAGGACATTAACACGAAATAATGGCCTTGTATTTAATGTAAAAGAAAACCGTTATAATTGTTTTTCAATATAAGAGATAAAATATGAAATAATGGAATTGCGTAAAATTTTGAATTATTGTCTCTATTGATGAAAAAATAGTGACAATAGGTAATTTTAGTTTTTATGGGTGCACATTTATGTATGGTCAGTCTATTCAATACGCGGAACAAGAATAAATTGCTTTGTATGCTACGAATATCAAAAAGAGAGCAAACTTAGATACCCAACTTGTTAAAAATGTATATGTCAGCAATCTCCATAAGGGGTGGGGGGCAGCAGGCAGAAGGGGCACCTCAGGGAAGGTCTCTTAACTTACCTGCAATGAAAAAAGAAATAAATAAGAATGGGGTTATAAGAGCTTTCAACGTATTTCCTATCTAAGTGGTGGAAAAACATAAGTAGCTATTGAAAATATCTTTTACATTTCATTCAATCGATTTAAGAATAATTATTTATTAATTGAAGATTCATTTCCTGATTTGTAATCAATAAAATTATTTTGAATGGTTTTAAAATGCAAATTGCTGAAAATTTAAAAAAATGAATACTAAAAATAATTCATTAAAAAATTTACAAAAATATCTGATTTCAAAACGAACATCACGTCGCCGCCGCGCCGCGCCGTTTCTCCGTGGGAAGGGTAAGCAGAAAAGATATAACATCTGTTATATGCGGTCAATGTGAGTGGTCTCGCAGGTGTCAGTCTAGGAACAATTTGGTTTTAGTGTAAAATCAATCTGACTCGAACCCAAGACCTCGAGCATGGTGGGCGTACGCGCTAACAACTACATAAAAAGGTGACTTATCTTCGCTCGATTTCATGTTTTCAACTTTTTACTCGAGAATACCTAGCCGTCGAGTCAAAAATGTTAATCCTGAATTTTAGATTACTCACAAAACTGAATTCGATAGCCATCAGACCTTGCTTTGTTTTCAATATAAAATAATGTATCTGATGATAATTAAGGTTAAAAGATTCACGGAAAAAGACCATAACAAAAACAATAATGTACAGTAAAATAAAACTAGAAATGAAACAGTATAAGCTCAATAAAATTAAATATCCCAACTTGAAACCTCAGACAAAACTTACTCTTTCATACCGGTAACCATAGAACTAACTATGGTTTTAATTCCCCTATGCCCAGAATTCTTAAGTCTGCCAACAAACATACCAGTCTTGATTTCTTTAATAACAAGTTGTCTTCTTTCAAACGATCACTGAATCAAATTCAATTATAAACAACTCTCTCCCGCTTCCACTCCCACCAAGTCTACTATATACCATTGTGTCTTTTTACTTTCCTTTATAATAATTTTCTATGTATAAATATGTCCTGAAAAATGCCCTATAAATAAATAAATATAAAAAGAAAGCAAAGATAAATAAGTATATTGGACATACATTATGGGATCCAGGTTGATTATAGATACAAAGAATTTAGTGAGTAAGTATAATAAATAATTTTTCAGTTCACTACTTCATTATACTGGAGTGCCATCTGTGCTATTCTTTTCGAAATGAGAAAATACCTTAAACAGAAGCCTGTCGTTTATTCGTGGAACTAACTAAAGATTTCCCATATAACCCAAGGGAAAACGTTATAGCAGCCATCTATGGGAGAAAACTAGAACTTCGGCGGAAAACAGTTTGATGGTGAGGAACTCAGCTGAAAATTTATCCAAGACACAACCCCAAATTAAAATAATAGCAATTAAAAAAATATATATATATATTTATAAGAAAAAAGTAAATAATAAATTGCCATCCAATTTGAAAAAATTCATGGAGGTAATAAATAACATTAAAATATAAAAAATATAAAAAGTTATGGATTAAAAATAGTTATGAATTTGAGCAACAGGCGTCGCTAATGATCATTATATACAGTCATACATTTTGGTGTCAATCAAAATATTTTATTTGACTAGCGGACCCGACAGATGTTGTTCTGGCCGAACGTGAACATGCCTGCTTTTAGCTTAGATAAAGACTTTTAATGGATAAGTAGGTACCTAGATGCTTGTTTGTGATTAAATTCCAAAACTAAAAATAAATATTTTTCAAATGTGGCATTCTTTTTGCAAACGTCAAACTACGGTCTTCTCACCAACAGAATGGTGTACTTATGTAGGAATACGATTTGTAAAATGTTTTGAATTTAATATTATTTTAGTTTTACAAACATACAGTAAAAATAAATAAATAGGATGAAATTATAAGGAATTTAAGAAAAGAATCTGATTGGAATCCATAAAAAGCAAATGTTGTTTATGAACATTCAAAAACAAACTTTTTTTAAACACTAAAAAACCACATCTTTCCATTTTTTCGTAAATGCATTCTCCTCGAATGCAACCCTGGTAGATCGACTAATAAAACATTTATGCTCCTAACTTATTTTTTACACATTAGATTGGAGATTTTAATATCTACGAACACGCACAGCGCAAAGATCTATATTTATCTGAAAACCGCACGTAAATAGGTTAAACTATTTAAGAGGAGTTCGGTGACATCACACGTACAGAGGATTTATATATATAAAGATATACCTACAGTGCAATGGACGGTTTCGGTTTGCGCTTAAAATTCTCGGGCTGAGCACCTACGGCTGTATAATGTAGGTAACTTCGTGGTTGATAATCATGGTTTTTGTTCGTATGGGCGACTATTAGCCAGTAGCGTGTGATTCCTCTAAGTTTTTCATGGTAGGCAAATGTGATGATTATTTGGCCACAAGGCGGTGTTTAAAATTACTATTTAAAATAATATGCCGACCGGTTTTAAAACACAACTATGTGCTTCGTTTTTACGTTAAATCACGTGATGACTAACTAGAAAAATTATAATGTTGGTGCTTTATCGTTATTTTTGCAAGTCATCCTTAAAAAAAGTTAGATTTACGTAAAAATATATTTTATACAGTATTTTCATTAAATTTGTCGTTAAAATGCGGAAATTAATCTTTATTGACCAATAAACGCAATCAAATCTAATATCACCTACCGTTTGGTCTTAATGAACTCAAATGTTTAAAAACAAACACATTTCTAAATCATTCAATAAGTTTTTTTTTGCACCACAACAAGCTAGGAGGACCCAATCACAGTAGTGAATTACATCACAAAACACCCAGACTTAAAAAAAAACATTTCATTTTTGTGTTCTCACCGGAAATCGAACCTGCATCATATTTTTTTTTTGCATAGTGTTTTTATCTATTCCAATACTTGCACGAGGGATTAAGGATTCAATTCATTGTATCTGGATGAAGTCCAATACACTACAAGGAGACCACAATCCAATTTGATTAAAAAATAATCAGAATATAAAAATAATAATAAAAGAACCCCCCAAGGTATCACGAGACAATAAGAATGCAAGGCAGTATTACCGAGGCGGAAAATTTCAGTGAAATGAAATTATTTGCATGCTCTGTAATTGCATTCCATCGGTACAAGAAACAGGGTGGGAGAGGATTAAATTTTAATAAACAAAATTAGACTGCTAAGATTCTGGTAAATTAAATATGAATTTCATTTCAAATATACATATTTTTGACAGTGTTACAAACGTGTCTACGCTACTACGCACGCAATGAGGAAGTTCAGTGTTTTTAAAAAAAAAATTATTTGTTAATAGACTGTTAAACTAAGTCAAAAATTTTTTTTTTAAATTTTTATATATCGTATTATCGGCGCTACGATTTTTCAAAGTTTTGTATTTCTGAAATAACTCCGCGTGTAACGTCAGAGTTTCATTTCCGCTTATTCTCATTCAGTTCTTCCTATTGGTCCAGAAGCGACAAGCAGACCGGAAATCTTCCATAGCTCTCAGATCATAGGTTGATTCACATGAACCAGGGACGTCATTTAAAGTAGTGCGTTTTTATAAAAGTAATTTTTATTATTTTTTCTGTACATTTTCAAGAAACTTTGTAGTGCAATTTAATGCTCTTATTTTTACCCCGCGTAAGAAAACATTTTTTGTATCCAATTTCCCGTACGGCTGAAGTTCCTCATTCAGGGATTGATTCTCGATAAAATCGACACAAAACATTTATTGAAAAATGTGTTTTTTAGCTGCTAAATGTCAAAAGCGTCAAATCACTCATGTTGCATTCTTATACGAGTAACAAGTGATCGAGTTACACATGAAATAGAACCAGAAAAGTGCCTAATGCAACATTCTTCCGGATGAGAGAAATAAGAACACAAATAAAAATAAAATAATTTTCAAATGAATACGCATGAAAACTCAGTTTATTAAAAGCCATCTATGGATCATTTAGAGGTTTTATAATTGGAGTTTTTATAGGCATTTTCAGAATAATAAGTTGCATAAATAGTCAAATGCATTTAAAATGACCCCAATAGGCGAAATGTGTATCATGATTAGGTAAAAACACGTAGGTCAAAAATGTATGACCTAACCAATTCCGCTGTATTGATACACTAGCACAGCAAGATCTACAGTAGTAAAAAACAAAACGCAATCAAATTGAAAACCTACATGGCACTAAATTTACCATATTTTGTTTCTATTTAAAATATATTGTGTCGCAAAATTAAGGAGAGAAATGTACAAACGAACATATGCGGAATTTAATTTAATGTTCTTGTCAAAGGGTTCCATAAAGAGGTGGAAAAGAAATTCCGGGCACCCAATATTGGTGTGATTAAATCGAGACGATTGGGATGGGCAGGTCTTATTGTGGGCGCAGACTTACCCAAGAGGGAGAAAGGGGTCCAAGACGATGGAGATTAAATAACCCAGAGATACCCGAGCAGACTCGTCAAAAGCGAAGACAACATCAAACGAGACCATCCAGGCAGACAAGGTATAGAAATATAATGTAAACACCCACTTTTTAATGTAAACTCCATAGTAAATTTTTAAAATAATTATTAATTTAAATAAATACATTTAGATATAAGCAAATTTTGAAACTAAAATAAACCGTTTATGAACCACTTATATTTTAAAGAACATTTATTAAAAAGAATGTGTTTCTAATAACTATTTTTTATAACCCTTTTAAAACAAGAAGTAAAACATTATATTAAAACGACACTTGATTATTTTATGGCCTTAAGGTATCGACTAAAACGCTGGTGGAATAATAATCACGATCCTAAATCATAAATCGAGGCCAAACCTACAAAAGATTTATAATATTGACAAGTGACATTTTCAAAAGCGACGAAAAACACCCATTTTACCTTTCATCAAAAATTGACAGTGCTTAAGTTAACCAAATAATAGTAAGAATATTTTGAGTGAAGCAAATTTATAAATGTTAAAAACTGTTTTTAGAAACAATGTTAAATTAAATAACGATACAAGGATGTTGTGTTCATTTCTTAATCGGATTTGTAACGAAGATTTACTATACACATTCTCTGTATCATCTCTGTGTCCGGGCGGATTAAGAATACGCTTCAGTGTGTGAAATAAAACCAGAATTGTGAAAGAGTGCTTTCGACTCGATGGCCACTCTCGGGTAAAAATAATAGAGATAAATTCGCCTCATGGTGTAATAGTTTGCGCGTTCGACTACCATAAAGAAATATATACCTAGGTTAAGAAAGAAAATTGTGTCATGTATTTTGATAAAAAATAATGAAATGATTATTGTCGAAAAAGTAGAAATATAAAACCTGCATTAAAGTAGGATAAAAAGTAACAAAATGGTTTTTAATAGTTATCTTATATTCTGAAACACTATCAACTACACTCTAACTACTATATTGTTTAACAATATTTTGAGTTTGTCCAAATTTTGTTGACAAGGACTGGACAAGGAGCTCTTTAACTTCACAAACATCAACATATTAAAGAATTAAAGGTATAAAGATGTTCAAATACGGGCACAACGTTGAATGTTACACAGTGTGTATGGTGGCCACTTAAACCAGCTATTGACAGCTCATAAGCTCTGTAGATGCCTAGACTTCTATATTACCGTATCTAAAATGTTTTTCATCTCTGTTGTAATGTGTTCACTATATTGGTGTAGAATCGTGTTAAAAAGTTTAATCAAAATCCATTAATTAATAAAATTAGTGGGAAAACGTTCAGCTGTGGCGAACACAGCGAACGGGTATTTCAGATTTACGGCTACCGAATACTTTGCAAGATTATAATATCAAGTACAAGTTTGCAAGTTTGTAAGAACCCGAACGACGCTTAACTTCTCACCCTGTAGTCTGCAGGAGCGAGAAGATGCGGTTGGTAACGATTTGTTACCGGACCAGAAATGGACGACCTTTTGGCTCAAGTTCATTATTATTTATCGAAATGAATAATTAATATCGTGTTCAGTTAGCTACACAATAATAGAAGACCTCGTTTTAAAAACAGAAAATGTCTTTTTTTCTATTTTGATTTTATGATTCTATGTCGAGACTCCTTTAAATTGACGAATTGACAATGTTGAATTCACTAAATCTTTTATTTTTCACAGTTTCTTTATTTTTTCTGGCCATAATTTAAAAATCAATTTAAGGGCAAATTGAGCTAAAACGTTCACCTTTAAAAAAATATAAATTAGGCGATTTACTTGAATCATTTATAGCAAATTATGTAAAGTTTGCACTAAACATAGCTCATGTAGAAAACTTCTTTGCTATTTTATTTGATTGAAAGTATAATATTTATACAATTTTCGTGTTCTATTAAGTGATTAAAAAAAAAAAAAAATTTTCTTTCATAAAAAGATAAGCACCGTAAAACGCTGTGAACAGTTTAACACACTCCTGAAAGATTGTCGGTGTGTGAAAATTGAGGTTTTTTAAACAAAGTTTTCAATTGAATCGAATTCAGCAAGGAGTCAGGAATAGTAAACATTACTGTTTATATCTAAGTAAATCATTTTTGTTGCTGTCTACCAACTCTCAAAAACAAAACCAATTGTGTTTATTTCATATTTATTTCGAAATGTCAATCATTGGTATTATAAGGTATATCAAACATTGAATAAGTTTTATTTTTTATTGAAAGTAATTAAGATATTTGAATTTATTTTAGATTTCGAAGAGTTAAATGAAATGGACACAAATAAGTACAATGAAACAAACGTCCGGTTTATGGTATTTTTTGTGTTTGTTTCATCAACAAATTTGATCGGGTTGTGGTCCCGTGGCTAGTGTCTCGAACTCACGGCTCAGAGGTCCGTGGTTTGGATCCCACTTTACCCCAACTTGATCCCATTTTCTAATAGTGAGTTATTTACAACTCGTCAGAAATGGCCTTCAAAATTAATTATTTGGGTAAACCATAAGAACGCTGATATTTCTTTAATAAAAAAAATAAATTTAAAAAACATATTTTAACATCATAGTGTAAATTATACAAAACATGATATCTTCCGCGTGAAAGCATTGCGGATCATGAAGTTTGAATAACGAAAGAGGATATTAACAACTTACACAGTAATTGAGGTAGCGATGAAGTGATTTAAAAAAAGGGTTAACGTTAGCGTACTGCAAAGATTCTATAAAAACCAAAGATTTTTTACAGATATAGTAAATAAAGAAAAAGAACGTAGTGAAAATTGTGAATATATTACTAATGTTGGGAATAGAAAAGTGTTTTGGAAAAATCAACAAAAGATTTAAGCGAATATTTAAAAACCATGTCGAAAGTGTCCTACGGTTTAACGACTGTATCTGATATTTAGGCGAGATTAAATAAAGTGCAGCAACAAATCTACCTAGAACAAATCTACAAGTCCAATCAAAGCACGTTGACCAAAATACATATGCCGAAAGAGGAAATTTATTAACCGTGGTAGGGTGCTTTAGGCGGTATTTTGCCACCTGCTATTGTTTTCCCGAGAGTTCACTTTTAGATCTCAAAAGAACCTAAAGGATCTCTTGGATTCATCAATTCTTGTGCATGGAAAACAGAAG
Source organism: Micrasema longulum (assembly GCF_059751315.1). Taxonomy (NCBI): domain Eukaryota; kingdom Metazoa; phylum Arthropoda; class Insecta; order Trichoptera; family Brachycentridae; genus Micrasema; species Micrasema longulum. The sequence continues at coordinate 286,370 of NW_028279008.1, forward strand.
GCTTGATATTAAATGAATATTATTTGTACATGTATTGTGTCCATTTCATGATACCCTGTATTCGTTCCATATGACCGTGTTCATAAAACGAACATTTCCCAAATATATATATATTTTTTAACTACACCTAAAACTTATTTTTCCTCAATTTTTTAATCTACATTTTAGAGATTAAAGATTAAACATTTTTTTTTTCATTATATTTATTAAAAACAAATATATTGCACGATGTTTATTGAAAATGTTCGTTTTGCATCCAATGCACGTTTTTAGAGTTTAAGTGTGGAGATTTCATTTAGGACCGTGGAAGTCAGATGTTTTCCACCTCTGGGTTAGTATCGTTAAGGGTTTACCTACGTTTAACCGCGAATCTTTCACTTAGTATTCGAAATCCAGACAATTTTATCGAAATAACCCAGGAGATATTTTTTTCTTAACGTTTGAACGGATCAGCTTAGACGAGTCTAAGTCTTCGATAAGCCGAAGTGAAATTGAAATCAGTACTCTTGTGTGCGTCGCTTAGAACATTTTAGATCCAGGCGACACACCCACATGTATTATGGATGTGAGTGCTTTTATCCGCTTAGCAGTCGACGCGCAAGTTTATGTTATATAATTGAACATAAATACGAATCGAAAACAATCTAACTAAAATAACAAGCTAAAAGCCGATTCAGGCCATAAGGGTATTTACAAATAAGTATTATTTAACGACAAAATTAGGCACATGTTAATACATACTTAGTTGATAAACATCAATAAAATTATTTTATTTGACATTGTTTTTCGAAAATATTACTGTAAAAATAATTAAAATACTCGAATGTAAGAATCGTATCAACTTTGTAACTCGTATAAAATATTCTACATTGAATTTATTGAACTACGTTTGATTACACAGATATTAAATACATATATGTAAACACACACTTTCTATAATAAAATAAACGATCTATAATCAAACAAGACAAGGACAATCAAGACTAATGAACCAGGGACTGAAATTATACAATAAACTACCAGACAAAACTAAACAAAAGACTCAGACAAACTTTACAAAAGATGTAAGAAATATTATTTTGAACAACAGAGTATAAATGAAAAATGTATATATATTTTATGTAAAATGAATGTATAATCCGTAAGGGTTTATAAATAAATTTTCAAATAAAAAAAAAAAAAAAAAAACCTTCTATAAAATGCAAGAACTCTTGTGCAACCGAGATCTGAGTAAGCTAAGCACAAGATGGAGAGCAATAAAAGCTTATATGTGCAAGTGTTGCTGTATGGAGTGGAGGGTTGGACTCTCAAAGCTTCAACGATGAAAAGAATTGAGACATTTGAACTTTGGTTGTGCAGAAGAATGCTTCGGATCTCATGAACTGATCGTGTCTCCAATGAAACGGTTTTAAGCTTTATTAACAAAGAGAGGGAGTAACTGACCGCTGTCAAAAGAAAAAAATCCTTATACTTTGGTAACATTTTCCGCAATGAGAAGTATGCCCTTCTCCAACTTATCATGGAAGGAAAGACAGAGGGCAGGCGGAGTATGGGACGGAAAAGAGCAGCATGGCTCAGAAACCTCAGACAGTGGTTCGGTGGGCCGGATGCAGCAGCGCTGATTAGACTGGACCAAGATCGTGATGAATTTAGAACGATGGTCGACAACCTCCTGTAGGAGCGGCAAAAAAAGAAGAAGGAGATACACACAATTAAACACCAATTCAAATTAAACCAGGGTGGAATTAGAGTCCAATTATTAACGAATATTGCTTTTTTTAACAATAATCATCATCATCAATCCCTTATCAGCACCCAATAGCGCATAGGGCACTGCATTGTTAATTCATATGCAGCTGATTTTAATCATCTGTTGCAGGAAGGAGGACCAGTCTGACCAGTCTTACGCTTCAAGTGCCAGTCCAAGGAAAATAAATCCTTCAGTGTAAAACCACCTTTAAAAAAAAATATTCATGGAAACTTTCCCAGGAATCAGAACCCGGGACTTCAAGCATGGTTGGCGAAGGCGCCAACCACTACATTAAGGGGCAGACTTTTATTCACGCCTTTTCAGGATTTTTAATTGAGAGCCGCTATCGAGTAAAAAAAAACATTTTAAGCGTTTAGTCAGGTTTAGAATGTAAAATTACAAATCTCGGAAACATTTCTTTAAATATTTTTTTTTATATATGCTTTTACGGACAGTTAGTTTTACGTGTAAGTATTTCAAATGTTTGTGTTAAAAAAATACACTTTTTACTTGACGTTGGTTTTTTACAAAATATTTGTACTGGGTCAAATAATGTAGACAATGTGTATCTGAAAATCTAAATGGTGTTATAATAATAAATATAATTGTTATATGACAAATCAATTACTGACTGCTTTTATAATTGATAATAAATATTCAATATTTCTTATAGGTTAAACTGCACTACGGCGGCGCGGCGCGTCGCGGCATCACGAAATATTATTTTCAGTGTTTGGGATGAAACAATGGTACAACAGTGCTATACTACGTCGCGCGGCGCGGCAGAGTTGTCTCTGGAAAAATATTTCACACCGCCGCGGACGCCAGTACGGTATAGTGCGCTACACGTCGCAACGGGTCACTAGTCAATCCGCATTCGACGTTAACATCTATTTTCTCCTAAACGTTCTATTCTTGCGTTATCCTTTACCATGTTTTAACCGTTTTTATACCTTTAGATTACAGAAAACCCTAGGCAAGTGTTATAAATCCTAAAAAAGAAATCATGTGCATTAATCGTTCCAATGCAGTACCCTATGCACTATGGGGTGTGAAAAAGGGGATGGTGATGATGATAAATAGTGTGTAATATTCTCGTTCTTCACTGCGTAATTTGGGAATTTGATGCACCAAGAATCTTTCCTTGTTCTTTATATCCGCTTCCTCACTGTGCCGACACTATGATAACAATATCTTCATCATAGTCGACCATATCTTTCGATACTCAAAATGCAAATGGTTGATATAATGACGCGTACTGCCGCACTACTGCAGTTGAAATGCGTTTAGTAAGCGAAGTGAGCGCAGCACCGCCATAGTGCGGGTTGACCCAAAGTCTTTTGCTATTATAGTACGTACCCTATCGCAAAAAACGAATATACTTTATTATTGAAATTGATGATACTTAAAACCACTGTGACTTTTAAAGGTAAATTTACAAGAGGCCCAAGATAATGGACGGACATTGGAGTAATCTGTTATGCAAAAGCGATGCTGGAACATAATCTATAAACAAAGAACGGGTTTGTATGTGCCGGACATCTCATTATGAACATAAATTGTGCAGTATTCTGTGAAAAGCTTCTGCCACGGCCACTGCATACTTCAACCATAGAGAGCTCTGATTTATACCATCACAAATCGTCTGAACTGTTTCGTATCGTAGAATAGCCATTTATTAAGATGAGTACGTGAAAAATGTTGCATGCAGCCAAATTGTGAAGCAATTGAAATCGTATCCATTTTGATCTCTAGCGTTTTCGATAGCAGCGGATAGCGTTAGTCACTTTAATATTTTAAAAACTTACTGAATATTGGCAACTAAAGGCATTTAAATTCTAGTAGTAAAACATTTGGAGTAGGTATTGAACGATTATATCATTTCGAAATTATTTGTAAATTTAAATAGAATCAGTCATAATGTCATAATCATAACCAATATTTATTATTATTCCGACTAATATTGGCAATCTAACATGATTATGGAAAATTTTAAGAGCTTCATATTAGTGAAAATAACCTCAAAGGTGCTGTACAATAAACATCCCAATACGCCCTGCAGCTACAGAGGTTTAAAAATTTTGATTATAAATAATAATTGCACGATAAAATAAGTAACCCTTCTTAAATAATGTAGGTACTCTTTTTCTTTTAATCTACGTGAATTGAATTACGAAAAGCACTGGAGAATATCCGAACACAATAATTTAAGCTATGAAGTTAAAATTATTCATTTTTATAATAAAATAAATAAAACAACTTTGTTTTTAACCAGTAATTTTTATTTTTCACCGACCGGTTTAAAAAAGAAACAAGCTAAATTAGTGGTTACAAACAAAGTTGTTTTATTTATTTTATTATTATAAATAACCACCAAGTTAGTGCTTCAAATACAAACTTTGCATTATGATTATTTTTTTACTAAAATTATTAAATTTTAAGACGGTGTCTATTGTATTGAACTGTTAAAACGAATCTATGTATAGTAGCCTAGTATTAGTAAAAAAATATTAAAACTGAGGTTAAAAAACGGCTAGAAACTATTTAGAATACAAAGATTGTAAGAATTTTTTTTTCATAATCGTCTTATTACGAACGTATTTGATAAAAACCGCAAAAGTGAAAAAAAAACTTTAGAATTATGTGATGTGAAATTTTCAAACTGTCTCAGAATGAACATAAAAAATAAGTTTATTTAATATAGAAATAAAATAATATATAACAAGTCATGATAAACTTCCTTTATATCTCGGGTTAAAGCGTAAATGATTTTTTTTTATGACACTCAGTTTTTCTTTTCATATTTTTTTATATACACAGGTGTTTTATTTTGATACTAATATTTTTTTAAATAATTTATTAAAGTCATAAGCCGTCGAAACAATAAATATGTCTCACAGTCATATGATCGTTAAGGAATTCGTAGCAAACAAACGTATCTACTTTTTAATATTAAGAAATGTCAAGAATTGTATTGCAAGCTCAACATGAAATACAATTCTTCTTGCACGTTCTATCAATACGATCTGACAAGTTTTGGCTTTTTATTTTCTAACAACGCAACGTACTCAAATTAAGACAGTAATAGTAAACAAGATCACAAGCGTTTCTGATGATTTCAATAGCAAATTGAATTTCATGTACATCACATATGTAAATATTACTAAGGGGCTTACCGGTTCTAGGTGACTTTGGGAAAACAAACTCCGAGCGGTATTCAATAATAATTGTATTGGACAGGCTCTGTTAGCTCCACGGAAAATATTTCCCATGAGAACTGACGGCAAAGCAACGAATCAAATAATATATGATGAAGCGTTTGTCACACACGAACCTACCATGGGATTCGGTCGACTTCGCGTACAATGAAGTTTTGCCGAGCCCGCTCTAACTGTTCAAAAATTACAAAGTGAAATATAATAGAAACATCGCTTGTTAAATATTTGAAATAAAATTTTCTGTTATAGTGCATATTTGCCTTTTCAAAGAGTCGACTAAACTAATTTTGCGGGTACACTACTAAGAGTGCAAATATACCCTAGAGAGAGTTAATACTTGAGACAGTTTAAATAGAAGGATTGGTAATGTATCAACTTATTATTCACATACTACAGCAATAATACGGAACATTTTAGGGAAAGGAATATGTAAGTCGGCCTCGTGGTGTACTGGTCAACGCGTTTGGCTACCATGCAATAGGTCTCGGGTTCGATTCCCAACCTAGTTGGCATGAAATATTTATTTAAAAAGGAATATTTCATAGTAAAAAAGAAAAGACTTATATATAACAATACTCACTTATAGATTCAAAAACTACTCTTACTCAAATGAAAGACATAACCCCCACAATACATCACATACAAATAATATAATCACTAGATCCTCAACACATAGACAACTTAAACACATACAAACTAATACCACTTTCGGACAAAGGGATTTTGAGTATTATTCAATTAAGATCTATAACCTACTTCCACTATCTATTAAAGTAATTAGTAATGAGAAAATGTTTAAAAATGCTATTAAAAAATGGATAGTGGAGCTAGGTAGAAGTAAAATGCATTGTCTCATTCGCCCATACCAATACTGAATCAACTGCTCCACAACTGTATAGCTTATGTTAGGTTTTTGTTATTTTCATTGTGTGTTTTGTATTATAAATAATAAAATTGTAAAAAAAAAAAAATGTAAATGTAAATACCTTGTTTTTAAAACTGTCTAAATATTTGTTAATTATGTTGGTTTTTTAAGTTAGTCTTCTTTGTTAATTCTCAAATGTAATTTCAAAAAACTAAATTGTTAAGAGTCCTCGGCACGGGAAACCCCAGGGAGGTCACATTATTTTTATTATTAATTATAGTTCGTAAGCGAAAAATATGAATAAATATATAAAATTAATAAATAAAATACTTGTTTTCATATTTAAATTTATTTCAACAGCGAGGGAAAACGCTTTTGAGAAGGGAATATGGAAGTCTAGGCATTTACAGGGCTTATGACCTGTCATTGGCTGGTTTAAGTGGCCACTTTACACACAGTGTAACATTCACCATTCTGCCCATGTTTGAACATCCAAATTTCCTCAACTCTTCCATCTGTTGACTTTTGTGAAGTAAAGGAGCTGAAACCTTTATGATGTTGGTGAGATTCATCTGGCTGAACCAAATCACCTACTAGGTAATGCCTGAAAACAATTTTCCAATTTTTATACTTCTTATTTTACCAGGTTAAGTAATTACTTGTTTTCATATTAAATTTTTTAAACAATCGAATGGCCAAATACTTTTAATAAGATAGAGTTAAATAAATAAAAAATGAGAATATTACTAGAAATAAGAAAAGAATAAGGCTAATATTTAAATAAAAAACAGAATTCCAAAATTATATTATGCTTACAGGTTTAAAAATGTACGAAGAGATGACTAAAGAATGAATGAAGAATGAAAAAAAAAATACCAAAAAAAAATATGTTCAAAGCTCGTTTATTTATCGTAGCTGCTCCAAATTTAATTTACTTGTCCCCATTTAGATATATTTGATACAAAATTTTGTGACTTCAAAAAAAAACTTTTTGAAACACTGTAAAATAAAACATTTGTCAGTGTATAATAAGTTTATGATTCTTTAATTATGTTTATTTTATTATAATATCAAAATTTTGAATTGGTCAACAATATTATGAAAATCCCTCTCCTCCA